>NC_084627.1:39408741-39433741 GCF_033978795.1 Nerophis ophidion | reverse complement strand
ATGTAAATACAGATGCTTGCTGTCAGATCTGCTGGCACCAACCACCTACAAGCCGGGGTGAGCTCCACGTACTCGAATCAGTGCTGTGGTATTTAAAAGTGGGATTCCTTCAAGATACAAACATCGTTATAGGTGTGGTTTTAAATAACCACAGGCCATTTCAGTACAGGAAGCTACGTATATGTTTTAGCGTCATTGAAAGCAGATTGTCAACTTGTCTTGAGGGCTGTTTGCATTATTCATACCTATATTTGTTAAAGTGGTCGCTGCCATACATGATCACATTGTTGCACACTGCAAAAAGTCAGTGTTCAAAAACAAGAAAAATTAAAGCTGCAAGCAGCATTGGTCGGGTCCGCCTTTGGCTGCTGCCCCCACGACCCAAACCCGGATAAGCATTAGAAGATGGATGGATAGTAGCTACTATTAGCAAACAGATAGACTTACCAACTCGGCGTAATATCTTAACATCGACACACTGGCAAAAAAAAAAAATTTTTTAGGAAAATTTTGTTTTAAAGGGGTTGTTGCCAACTTCCTGTTGATTTTTGCTAAAGAAAGTGAGTTTATGAAATGTAGGTGTAAGTCAGACCTACATAGGGGTTTTTGTTTCATGTCTCTACGACATTCCTAACAGAAGTTACGAGCAGTTTTGTCTGGGTTTTTTCCTAGGGGGCGCCAGAGCGCAATTTAGATTTTTGGGGTTTGGTTTTTTATTAGATGGCAATTTTCGCCAGTCCTGATGTGTGTTTTTACAAAACTTTTATTTTGAAGGGGTAATTTTTACCTTCCTGTTGATTTTTGCTGCAGGATGTCAATTATTAAAATGTAGGTCTATGTGAGACCTACATAGAGGTTTTTGTTTCATGTCTGTCCGACATTCCTACTGGAAGTTACAAGCGGTGTTGTCTGTTTTCTCTTCCTAGGAGCAGTTTTTTCTGTGTTTTATTCAAAAATTGCATTAAAACGCATTTTAGAGTTTTGGGGTTTGGTTTTTTCAATAGATCGCAATTTTGACCAGTCCTGATGTGTGAGCCAAGTTTGGTGAGTTTTGAAGCATTTTAAGGGGGTCAAATTACAGCTCAAAGAGACAAAAAAATGCATTTTTTGCGAAAATTTTGTTTTGAAGGGGGTTTTGCCAACTTCCTGTTGATTTTTGCCATAGAAGTTTGAATTGGGAAATGTAGGTCTAATTCAGACCTACATAGAGGTTTTTGTTTCATTTCATTTACAACATTCCTAACGGAAGTTACAAGCAGTCTGGGTTGTCTTTTTCCTAGGGGGCGCTAGCGCGCAATTTTGACTTTTGGGGTTTGGTTGCTTAATAAGTTGGGAAGGTTTGCCCTACCGACGTGTGTGTCAAATTTGGTGAGTTTTGAAGCATGTTAAGGGGGTCCAATTAGGGTGCGAAGGTGCGGAATAATAATAAAGAATAAAGAATAATAATAAAACCTTAGTTTTAATAGGGTCCTTTGGCCCATTGCAAAAGGCCTTTTGCAATGGGCCTGGCAGACTCTAGAAAAATACAAAAAATAGGGGAATTTTATTTGAACCAAGCAAATTTATCTGCCAATAGAACAAGAAAATTTGGCCTGTCAAGACTTTCCAAAGCAAGTAAATTTAGCTAAACTCAATGAACTCAAAAATACATTAAAATAGGTATATTCTCAATAATAACAACTGTACTACTATATGAGTACGTATTGTCTATTGCTTCATTGAAAATAAAACAGCAAAAGTCCATTTGGCTGTCATCTGTTTTAATATGAGAAAAGTTGGAAAAGTCGGCAAAAGTCCCAAAAATGTTCATAATACCCAGGTTCGAGTACCACAAGTCCCGCCGCCGCCGGCCAGGATGCCCAAAAAGTCCAAAACGCGCCCAGCAAAGTCCCACGGGAAGGCGGGGAGAAAAGTGAGAAAACTCGGTAAAATGTAAAAAAATTTAAACCCAGGTTCAAGTGCCACAAGTCTGAAGGTATGCGGGGTGGAGGTGGGGGCGGGGTAGGGGCTAGCGGAGGGGTGTATATTGTAGTATCCCGGAAGAGTTAGTGCTGCAATGGGTTCCGGGTATTTGTTCTGTTGTGTTTATGTTGTGTTATGGTGCGGATATTCTCCCGAAATGTGTTTGTCATAGGTGTGGGTTCACAGTATGGCGCATATTTGTAACAGTGTTAAAGTTGTTTATACGGCCACCCTCAGTGTGACCTGTATGGCTGTCGACCAAGAATGCATTACATTCACTTGTGTGTGTGAAAAGACCTAGATATTATGTGACTGAGCTGGCACGCTACGGCAGTGCCTTAAAGGTTTATTGAAGCTTTGCACTTCTCCGTACTTCTGTGTTTTAAAAGGTCATAAATTAAAATTTTTGAAACCGATACCGATAATTTCTGATATTACATTTTAAAGCATTTATCGGCCGATAATACCGGACTGCCGATGTTATCGGACATTTGTAGTCTACACATATCTCTTATGTGTGACTGCCATCTACTGGTAAAACTTATTTTTACATTACACCATGTACCATATAAAATGTATTCGAGGTCAGTAAGCACAACCAGAATCATGCCGTACATTAGGCGCACCGGGTTATAAGGCGTACTGTCGATTTTTGAGAAAACGAAAGGATTTTAAGTGCGCCTTGTAGTCCGGATAATACAGTACTTTCAATGTAGTTATTGTTAGTGAGGCAGCAGACGACGAGCTTTGTGTGAGCACATGCATGTTGGATCGTTTACGCAGCTGCAGATAAACCCCTCAGCTGCCAGTTCAATATTGTCTATCAGGCAGGAGATTAGCTTTAATCTCCTCCGACTGTAGCTGTCATACACGTCATGTGACCGCAATAGCGAGGCCTTGAACGTGCTTCTATGGGCCAGCAACGTAACTTTCTTAAGGTGCACGGCAATTATTCCTTGCATGAAGACACACTCCACGCCTTCCCTCACCTTGAATCACACTTTTCAAGAAAGGATACACCCAGTCTGACACAAATCACAGAAAATGCAAATGCTGCTGTAGTCAGCAGTTGAACCCGATTAGCAAGGAATCCCAGCCAGCGTGTGTGTGTGTTTGTGTGTGTGTGCATATGTGTGTGTGTGTGTGTGTGTGTTTGTTAATTCATTAGCAACCACCTTTCACCAATTGAGGACATGTCACGTTGACTGGCCTGGAAGAAATTCCCTGCACTGTTCTCATCTCCACTGTTGACAAAGGCAGATTTAGTGAGTTGATCTTTTTAGAACTACAACTTTTCCTCTCAGACTTATCAGAGCACTGTCAAAAAACAGAAATACACAACAAATTTGAAGAGGGAGGCCTCTAAAAATGAAATTATCTTTCTTCCATCAAGTATTTTACCCAATGTTTTACTGTATATCTGATATAAAATCGCTCCTTTTAAGCCAGGGGTGTCCAAACTTTCTCCACAGAGGGCCGCACACGGAAAAATTTAAGCATGCGGGGGCCCATTTTGATATTTTTCAGTCCTGGGGAGTGAAAAATATTAAAATAAGTCAAATTATTATTTTCTTTTTTAATTTAATGCTTCAAGTAAATCTCTATATCAACTTGAGGTTGATATAAAGTAAAACAAATAAGGTTTTATGCCTTTTCTGTCAAAGACAACTTTGTTTTTTAGAGTAAAACTGAAATATGCAGTATTTAGATAGATGGATAGTACTTTATTGATTCCTTCAGGAGAGTTCCTTTATTTAGCAATTAAAGCCCTCAAAGATCAATAATGCAGGACACCATTAATTTTAATGATTTAATATTTTTGAGTAATCACAGTGAAAAGTTAAATAAAATCCTACTAAATATATTTAAGATCTGAAAGGTTCCCCACTCATAAAGTGAAGCATTTTTATTAGTTTCTTTTTTACTTTTACACTTAAATTTCAAGATCAACTTCCGCTATATCTGTCGATTTTAAGTTTGAACTATTATTTTGTTTGTTTTATGCTCTTTTGTCAAAACTTTGATGTTTTTATATGGCAACCACACAACATATGCAATATTTTTTCCACATAAAACATTTTAAAGTGATAATTTTTAAGTAATAATTCATTATAACATAGATTTTTTTGTCCTTTTTTAAAATTTTTTTGGGAGCAATGGGAAAAAAAAGACAAAAGGAAAAAAAATTCACACACAAGTGAATGCAACGCATTCTTGGTTGACAGCCATACAGGTCACACTGAGGGTGGCCGTATAAAGCCCTCAAAGATCAATAATGCAGGACACCATTGATTTTAATTATTTAATATTTTTGAGTAATCACAGTGAAAAGTTAAATAAAATCCTACTAAATGTATTTAAGATCCGAAAGGTTCCCCACTCATAAAGTGATGCATTTTTATTAGTTTCTTTTTTACTTTTAACACTTAAATTTCAAGATCAACTTCCGCTATATCTGTCGATTTTAAGTTTGAACTATTATTTTGTTTGTTTTATGCTCTTTTGTCAAAACTTTGATGTTTTTATATGGCAACCAGACAACATATGCAATATTTTTTCCACACAAAACATTTTAAAGTGATATTTTTTAAGTAATGAATTCACTATAACATGGATTTTTTGGTCCTTTTTTAATAATTTTTTTGAGCAATGGAAAAAAGAAAAAGAAAAAAAAATACAAAAGGAAAAAAATTCACACAAAAGTAAATGCAACGCATTCTTGGTCGACAGCCATACAGGTCACACTGAGGGTGGCCGTATAAAGCCCTCAAAGATCAATAATGCAGGACACCATTGATTTTAATTACTTAATAGTTTTGAGTAATCACAGTGAAAAGTTAAACAAAATCCTACTAAATATATTTAAGATCCGAAAAGTTCCCTACTCATGAAGTGAAGCATTTTTATTAGTTTCTTTTTTACTTTTAACACTTAAATTTCAAGATCAACGTCCGATATATCTGTCGATTTTAAGTTTGAACTATTATTTTGTTTGTTTTATGCTCTTTTGTCAAAACTTTAATGTTTTTATATGGCAACCACACAACATATGCAATATTTTTTCCACATAAAACATTTTAAAATTATAATTTTTAAGTAATAATTCATTACAACATAGATTTTTTTGTCCTTTTTTTTTGAGCAATGGAAAAAAAAGAAAATAAAGACAAAAGGAAAAAAAAGACTGCCTGCATGGCAGCTTTGTGTCAACATTGCCACTTTTTCTCATTAGATTTCACCTCATTCCACTTTTTTTAAATGTTTTTTAACATTTTTGCAATACTATCAATTTCGCAATCTTTGCAGGATGTGTGGCGGGCTGGTAAACGATTAGCTGCGGGCCGCAAATGGCCCCCGGGTCGCACTTTGGACACCCCTGTTTTAAGCCTACTGTTTGATTCCACTGAGGCACAGATTCTCTTTCGTTTTTATCACCCACATTTCATACATAATATTCAAACACCAACACCCAAGCAACCTTGCGCTGACAATAGAACCAGAGCAACAGGAAAAGTAAAGTTGTTGCGATACAACTTGTTCATATCCGATACGATATCAATATTGCAACCTTAACTATGGACTGACATCCATCTGATGCAACCTTTTTTTGCAATGCAAGATCTTCAGTCTCATTTCATTTATTTCAATTTGTCCGGGTGTGTTACCCTCGCCACTAAGTAGTCTTTGTCATTAAGTTGAATGCACCAGTGTTTTGTGAAGTGAATTATATTTATATAGCGCTTTTCTCTAGTGACTCAAAGCGCTTTTACATCGTGAAACCCAATATCTAAGTTACATTTAAACCAGTGTGGGTCAGTGACTTCACTCTAAAAGTGGGTGACATTGTAATCACCCGGAACGATGAGATCACCTACCTAGGTTCCATTCTAGAAGCTAATCTTTCCTGTGATAAAATGGCAAACAAGGTAGTCAAAAAAGTCAACCAACGAACAAGATTTCTCTACAGAATATCCTCTGGTCAGCAAATGCACCATGAAGATTCTAGCGGGAACTCTCGTTCAACCCTTTTTCGATTACGCTTGCACCTCCAAAACCCTCAAATCTAGACTCCAAACATCCCAGAACAAGCTTGTCAGGTTACTTTTAGACCTCCACCCAGGATCACACCTCACTCCGACCCACTTCTCCAAAGTAGGCTGGCTCAGGATGGAGGACAGAGTAAAACAACTTGCACTGAGCCTGATCTATAAAATCCGCTACACCTCCCTGATACCGAAGTACATGTCAAACTACTTCCATAACGTAAATGACCGCCATAACCACAACACCAGGGGGAGTTCCACAAACCACGTTAAACCCAGATTCCGATCTAACAAAGGTCCTAACTCATTCTCTTTCTATGCCACATTGATTGATTGATACTTTTATTAGTAGATTGCACAGTACAGTACATATTCCGTACAATTGACCACTAAATGGTAACACCCGAATAAGTTTTTCAACTTGTTTAAGTCGGGGTCCACGTTAATCAATTCATGGTAATCAATATGGAATGCACTCCCAACAGGTGTAAAAGAAAGTGCATCTCTAGCCTCCTTCAAAACCGCATTAAAAGAACACCTCCAGGCAACTTCAAACCTAAACTAACAACCTCCCCCCACCACATCCCACCTTCCCAGATTGTAAATAATCAATTGTAAATAATCAAATGTACTTCTAATGTATATACTTGTTCTTATGCTATCTGAACTCACTATGTTCTCTGCTTGCTGTACATATCCTACTAAGTAAGACCTACACCAGGGGTCACCAACCTTTTTGAAACCAAGAGCTCCTTCTTGGGTACTGATTAATGCGAAGGGCTACCAGTTTGATACACACTTACATTTTTTTTGCCAGAAATAGCCAATTTGCTCAATTCACCTTTAATAAATAAATCTATATATATATATATATATATAAATGGGTATTTCTGTCTGTCATACCGTAGTACATTTTTTTTTCCTTTTACAGAAGTTTTTTTGTAGAGAATAAATTATGAAAAAAACACTTAATTGAACAGTTTAAAGGAAGAAAAAACTGGAAAAAAATGAAAATTAAATTTTGAAACATAGCCCTAACCCGAAATAATATTTCGGGTTAGGGCGACAGCCACTTATGTCGACAACACAAGTCAGCCCATCTGAGCGATGTTGACTTAAACAACTTGTACTCTACCTAATTCATTTAATAGTCTTTCTTTGATAGTTTCATCTGTTTCCTATTTTTCCTCTGGCATTCTTGAAATTTGACAAGAAAAACGTGGGTTCGTGCCCATTCTCTGGAGCAGGCAGTCTTTGATGACCATCAAACAAAAACAAAGACAATGAAAGAGTTGTTTGTCTGCCCGTGTTCCCGCTTGGCATCAGAGCAGACTGCTGAGTGAGGACTACTTCATTGTCACGTGTTCCACAGCCGGAGGACAGGAGACGATTGACTTCTGCCTCCGTCACGCAGATCTCCGACAAGACTGGCAAATATTAAAAATCACTGCCTCCGACATGGCCTCGACTGTAAAATATTCAGTTTGAGGGAGGAAGCTTTCTTGAGAGAATTGCTCGCAAACCAGATAAAAAGCAAAGTGAAAGAGGAAGTGATCTCTGCGGATGATTTATTGAGAGTCGGGCTCTTAGCTCGAGACTTCCTGTGGCCGGATGCCAGTTTTAAGGAAACACTGACTGAATCAACACGAACTAAATAAAGATTCCATATGACTCTGAATTGAATTAATATGTCGTGTTTAGTAGCTCTTTTGTTAGGGATGACAATGAAATGATTGTATGAAGTGCTTAGGGTCCTCACAATACCAGTATTTTAGTAGTCAATACACATTGGGGCGGTATAGCTCAGTTGGTAGAGCGGCCGTGCAAGCGACTTAAGGGTTCAAGGTTCGATCCCCGCTTCCGTCATCCTAGTTCAGGGGTCGAGAACCTTTTTGGCTGAGAGAGCCAAGAAGCCAAATATTTTAAAATGTATTTCCCTAAGAGCCATATAATATTTTTTTTAACACTGAACACAACTAAACGCATGGATTTTTAAGTGAGACCAACATTTCCAGAGTATAATAGGTCTATTCTTTATAATAACATTGTTATTTTGAAGCTAACTGTGGAGGGGGCGTGGCCTGCGGGCCTGCAGCAAAGCAGGATGTTGCCAGGACCGGCCTCGAAATCAGCGACAGGTGCGTAGATGGCCCACCTGGGCCTTGTTATCTAATCACCTGTCGCTCTGTTATAAGCAGCAGCCAGGAGGAGAGACAGGGTTGGGGCTGGAGCCAGAGCGCGAGCGAGGACGAAAGAGAAAAAGACAATTGCTGGAAAGCAACTGAGAGAAAAATAAAATAAAACAATATTGTAACCCTAAAACATGCTCTTGGTGGTCTGAAGAACCCCCAGGAGGGCAAGCCCCAGACTAACCAAATTACTTCTTACCATTATTGCAACTTCTTGAACATAAAAAAGCATGAGAATGTTTTATATTTTGAACGTTATTTTTAACACTGTGATTACAAGTGGAATTATTCATTTTTTATCGTGTTAAGCAATGTCAGCTCAGATTTATCCGAGAGCCAGATGCATTCATCCAAAGAGCCACATCTGGCTCCAGAGCCATAGGTTCCCTACCCCTGTCCTAGTTACTGCCGTTGTGTCCTTGGCAAGACATTTTACCCACCTGCTCACTGCCAAAACTGAAATCTAAGTAAGATTAAATATTTCAAATAGGGGTGATATTTGCTTATTTTCAATCAATCAATCAATCAATGTTTATTTATATAGCCGTAAATCACAAATGTCTCAAAGGACTGTACAAACCACTACGACTACGCCATCCTCGGAAGAACCCACATTTTCTGTCTGATAAGACCATTATTCTCACTTAACAGATTTTATTTTCGACTCTTTTACTTGTTTTAAGGGTTTTGGTCCTAAATGGTCTCAGTAAGATATTACAGCTTGTTGCTGAGATTTGATGACCTATATTGAGTAAAACATTCATGAAACTAGAATATCAACTGTTGCAAAGCTGTGTCAGTAACAACTCACAAGTATAAAACTACTTTTTTAAAGTAATCATTTCTTACTTACTTTGTTTTTTTGTTTATCGATTTTCGCTTTCCGCTGGTGTTTTGTTTTGTTTATATTTGCCCAGTCAGATTTCCGTCCCCGTTTATTGTGTTTTTATTGGTCGACTTCGGAGTAATTAACTTTCCAGTAGAATTTCTTCAGTTTCTGCTTTTATACCCCATCATGTCACCCAATTAGTCTTTTCACCTGCCGGATGTCCCAAATAAGTGTTTGATGAGCATTCCTCAACTTGCTCAGTCTTTTTTGCCACTTGTGCCAGCTTTTTTTGAAACATGTTGCAGACATCAAATTCCAAATGAGCTAATATTTGCAAAAAATACAAACGTTTTCCGTTTCTAACGTTAAGTATCTTGTCTTTGCCGTCTATTCAGTTAAATATAGGTTGAAAAGGATTTGCAAATCATTGTATTCTGTTTTTATTTACTATTTACACAGTAAGATTACATTTCTCAAATAAGGGTGACATTTGCTGATATTCTGTCTGATAAGATAATTCTTCTCACTAAACAGATTTTATGTTAGACTCTTTTACTTGTTTTAAGGGATTTGGTCCTAAATGATCTCAGTAAGGTATTACAGCTTTTTGCTGAGATTTGATGACCTATATTGAGTAAAACATGCATGAAACTAGAATATCAACTGTTGCCAAGCTGTGTCATCAACACTCACAATTATAAAACTACTTTTTTAAAGTAATCATTTCTTACTTCAAGCATGAGAAAAGAAAAACTTGATCCCGAGCGTTTTTTTTTTTGTTGTTTATCAATTTTCGCTTTCCGCCGGTGTTTTGTTTATATTTGCCCAGTCAGATTTCCGTCCCCGTTTATTGTGTTTTTATTGGTCGACTTCAGAGTAATTAACTTTCCAGTACAATTTCTTTAGTTTTTGCTTTTATACCCCATCATGTCACCCAATTAGTCTTTTCACCTGTCGGATGTGCCAAATAAGTGTTTGATGAGCATTCCTCAACTTGCTCAGTCTTTTTTGCCGCTTGTGCCAGCTTTTTTTGAAAACATGTTGCAGGCATCAAATTCCAAATGAGCTAATATTTGCAAAAAATAACAACGTTTTCCGGTTCGAACGTTAAGTATCTTGTCTTTGCAGTCTATTCAATTGAATATAAGTTGAAAAAGATTTGCAAATCATTGTATTCTCTTTTTATTTACCATTTACACAGTAAGATAAAAAATTTCAAATAAGGGTGACATTTGCTTATTTTCTGTCTGATAAGATAGTTCTTCTCACTAAACAGATTTTATGTTAGACTCTTTTACTTGTTTTAAGGGTTTTGGTCCTAAATGATCTCAGTAAGATATTACAGCTTGTTGCTGACATTTTATGACCTATATTGAGTAAAACATGCTTGAAACTAGAATATCAACTGTTGCAAAGCAACCAAGAAAAGTGCACTTGTTATTAATGAGAATATACTTATTTTAAGGTATTTTTGGGTTCATTGAAGTTAGCTAATTTTACTTGTTTTGCAAAGTCTTGACAAGCCAAATGTTCTTGTTCTATTGGCAGATAATTTTGCTTAGTTCAAGTAAAATACCCCTCATTTTTGTACTTTTATTTTCTTGTTTTTGAACACTGACTTTTTGCAGTTCTCCCAGTGCCACCCACACTACACTGCAAAAAGCCAGTGTTCAAAAACAAGAAAAAAAAAATACAAAAATGTGGGGCATTTTACTTGAACTAAGCAAAATTATCTGCCAATGGAACAAGAAAATTTGGCTTGTCAAGACTTTCCAAAACAAGTAAAATTAGCTAACCTCAATGAACCCCAAAATACCTTAAAATAAGTATATTCTCACTAATAACAAAGTGCACTTTTCTTAATAGAAAAAAAAATATGAGATGTTTTTTTCTCAATATGTTGAAAAATGTTCTTAAATTAAGTAAATAATGGTGCCATTAGCTTGACATAATGATATGCGCTCTTGAAACCAGCAAACTTACACTAACAAATAGTTTATTTTTCTTAATGGAAGGCAACAAGACAACCGCTTGTTATACTCCCACAGCCTGTTCACCTGTGGGATGTTCCAAATAAGTGTTTGATGAGCATTCCTCAACTTGCTCAGTCTTTTTTGCCACTTGTGCCAGCTTTTTTTGAAAACATGTTGCAGGCATCAAATTCCAAATGAGCTAATATTTGCAAAAAATAACAACGTTTTCCGGTTCGAACGTTAAGTATCTTGTCTTTGCAGTCGGTTCAATTGAATATAAGTTGAAAAAGATTTGCAAATCATTGTATTCTGTTTTTATTTATGATTTACAAAATGTGCCAACTTCACTGGTTTTATATTTAAAACAACACTATTGTTCTTAATAACCTCTCCGTATGGTGTCACCATGTTATTTGTAATAAAATAGGCAAATAAAAAGGCTAAAATAAATGTTTAAAGACAAATCTTTGTGTTTATATGTGTTGTTAATATCAACATTTCAGCCTTTTCTCATTGCATTTTTGCAGTTTTATTGTTTTACACATTTCTACAACGTACCATAAAAAGAACTGCATTCAGCAAATGGCCCCCAGGTTACATATTGCCTTTTCTGGTGAAATAAATAAAGCAGAGGTGTTGCCAGAAGTGAAGTGATAAAGGTTTGGTTGTATGCTTTTGGGGGTTTTCTGCACACTCCCTGGGCTTGTGGTGGCGGATCTCCACTCTCAATTGTTTGGAGAATACTTTTGTGACCGTTTGTTTGTGATTATTGAATAAATGCATGAAGCAAAATACACATCTATTTCCCTTTTATTTGCAACAAAGTGGCTAAAACAGGCCTGGGCAATTATTTTGACTCGGGGGCCACATTTAGAGAAAAAAATGTGTCTGGGGGCCGGTATATCTATTTTTAGGGACGTTTATACAAAACTTCACAATAATGTCTGATTGAATGCTAAAAACATTATGACAGACCGCCTTAAAAAAACGTAATGGAATTTTACATGTTTCTATGACCAATAAAACACTGAATATTGACAAAATATGAATGTCACACCGACATATTTTACAATCAAGTGAAACGCAACAAACAGTAAAATATGAACGCAAATGGTACAAAATAAACCCACCTACAATTTTATATATCACTAAGCTTTATAACTTTGTTTTGGAAACGCTTCCCGCCCACACTGCTTGGTGCCTCGTCTGAGCTGCTGTGACATAGATGACCACAGTAACCAAGGGCTATTTCTTGGGTACTGATTAATGCAAAGGGCTACCAGTTTGATACACACTTAAATATAATGCCAGAAATAGCCGATTTGCTCAATTTACCTTTAATAAATAAATCCATGTATATATATATATATAAAAAATGGGTATTTCTGTCTGTCATTCTGTCGTACATTTTTTTTTCCTTTTACGGAAGGTTTTTTGTATAGAATAAATGATGAAAAAAACACTTAATTGAACGGTTTCAAAGAGGAGAAAACAGGAAAATAATGAAAATTTAATTTTGAAACATAGCTATCTTCGATTTCGACTCTTTAAAATTCAAACTTCAACCGAAAAAAAGAAGAGAAAAACTAGCTAATTTGAATCTTTTGGAAAAAATTTAAAAAATAATTTATGGAACATCATTAGTAATTTTTCCTGATTAAGATTAATTTTAGAATTTTGATGACATGTTTTAAATAGGTTAAAATCCAATCTGCACTTTGTTAGAATATATATAAAATTGGACCAAGCTATATTTCTAACAAAGACAAATCATTATTTCTTCTGGATTTTCCAGAACAAAAATTTTCAAAGTAATTCAAAAGACTTTGAAATAAGATTTAAATTTGATTCTGAGGATTTTCTAGATTTGCCAGAATATTTTTATTTTATTTTAATCATAATAAAATTGAAGAAATATTTCACAAATATTCTTCGTCGAAAAAACAGAAGCTAAAATGATGAATTAAATCAAAATTGTATTATTCTTTACAATAAAAAAATAAAAAATTACTTGAACATTGATTTAAATTGTCAGGAAAGAAGAGGAAGGAATTGAAAAGGTAAAAAGGTATATGTGTTTAAAATTCCTAAAAACATTTTTAAGGTTGTATTTTTTCTCAAAAATTGTCTTTAGGAAAGTTATAAGAAGCGAAGTAAAAAAATAAATGAATTCATTTAAACAAGGGAAGACCAAGTCTTTAAAATATTTTCTTAGATTTTCAAATTCTATTTGAGTTTTCTCTCTCTTAGAATTAAAAATGTCGAGCAAAGCGAGACCAGCTTGCTAGTAAATAAATACAATTTTAAAAATAGAGGCAGCTCACTGGTAAGTGCTGCTATTTGAGCTATTTTTAGAACAGGCCAGCGGGCGACTCATCTGGTCCTTACGTTAGTGACACCTGAGTTACGCCTTAGTTATGCTAGACTGCCACACTTCTATTATGACTTGTTTATGTCCGTATTTGTGACAGGCTTCCACGAATACGTAAAAATAAGGAACACTGGATACTTTTTTTTAAGACATCAGGCATTCTTCTTTGGACTCAGGGCTCCTATGCCGAGAATTGACCTGACTTTCCGAGAAGAACGTGGTTTACTGCATTCAGTACTGACGATATTGGAAAAAAAGAGTTTATAGATGTAAATAATTGATGGAATAAATTTGTAACGTGGATGTGTGTGTTCAATACTGAAATCTTTCATCGTAAATGTGCTACCCGCAGAATGTCCATATCTCAGATGCAGTTGAAAGGTCTCAAATCTGAGGTATTGTTGTTGGCTTGTGGCCTTGTGACAGAGATTAAGACAGATTTAAATGGAGCTAAGAGCAGCTGTAAGAGCATTCAGCTGACACCCCTTGGTCGTCATTTGCTAGTATTACAACGCGTGACTTCTTCCCGGAAGTGAACAGTGGTGGTCAACCAAGCTAAGATGGCTGTTGTATGCAAGGGGCCTAATTCTTCCTGCAAAAAATAGATGCTAATAAAAAATGTACCTATGCAATGGAATAGATCCCTACACTTTATCAAAAAAAAAAAAGATTTGTTGAGTGACAAAAGATTATTCTCCGGAGCAACAAATCAAACTACCGAGTGCTCCAGATGCTATCCTACACGACAAAACAGATGAAAACTTGGAAAAGTATGGAGGTCTGGTAGTGGGGTCATTGTTAGCCTGGTCATGGTGTCATATATTAGCCTGGTAGTGGTGTCATTGTTAGCCTGGTAGTGGTGTCAGTGTTAGCCTGGTCATGGTGTCATATATTAGCCTGGTCATGGTATCATATATTAGCCTGGTAGTAGTGTCATTGTTAGCCTGGTAGTGGTGTCATTGTTAGCCTGGTAGTGGTGTCATTGTTAGCCGGGCCGTGGTGTCATAAGTTAGCCTGGTAGTGGTGTCATTGTTAGCCTGGTAGCGGTGTCATAGGTTAGTCTGGTCGTGGTGTCATTGTTAGCCTGGTCATGGTGTCATATATTAGCCTGGTAGTGGTGTCATTGTTAGCCTGGTCATGGTGTCATATATTAGCCTGGTAGTGGTGTCATTGTTAGCCTGGTCATGGTATCATATATTAGCCTGGTAGTAGTGTCATTGTTAGCCTGGTAGTGGTGTCATTGTTAGCCTGGTAGTGGTGTCATTGTTAGCCTGGCCGTGGTGTCATAAGTTAGCCTGGTAGTGGTGTCATTGTTAGCCTGGTAGCGGTGTCATAGGTTAGTCTGGTAGTGGTGTCATTGTTAGCCTGGTCATGGTGTCATATATTAGCCTGGTAGTGGTGTCATTGTTAGCCTGGTAGTGGTGTCATTGTCAGCCTGGTCATGGTATCATATATTAGCCTGGTAGTAGTGTCATTGTTAGCCTGGTAGTGGTGTCATTGTTAGCCTGGTAGTGGTGTCATTGTTAGCCTGGCCGTGGTGTCATAAGTTAGCCTGGTAGTGGTGTCATTGTTAGCCTGGTAGCAGTGTCATAGGTTAGTCTGGTAGTGGTGTCATAGGTTAGAGTGGTAGTAGTGTCACTAATTAGACTGGTAGTGCTGTCATAAGTTAGCCTGGTCGTGTTTTCATTGTTAGCCTGGCAGCAGTGTCATTGTTATTCTAGTAGAGGTGCCCTAAGTTAGTCTGGTAGCGGTGTCATAAGTTAGCCTGGTCGTGGTGTCATTGTTAGCCGGATAGTGGTGTCATAAGAACCTTGGTAGAGGTGTCATAAGTTAGCCTGGTTGTGATGTCATTGTTAGCCTGGTAGTGGTGTCATTGTAAGCCTGGTAGAGGTGTCACTATTAGCCTGGTAGTGGTGTCACTATTGGCCTGGTAGTGGTGTCATGAGTTAGCCTGGTAGTGGTTTCATTGTTAGCCTGGTAGTGGTGTCATTGTTAGCCTGGTCATGGTGTCATATATTAGCCTGCTAGTGGTGTCATTGTTAGCCTGGTCATGGTGTCATATATTAGCCTGGTAGTAGTGTCATTGTTAGCCTGGTAGTGGTGTCATTATTAGCCTGGTAGTGGTGTCATTGTTAGCCTGGTCATGGTATCATATATTAGCCTGGTAGTAGTGTCATTGTTAGCCTGGTAGTGGTGTCATTATTAGCCTGGTAGTGGTGTCATTGTTAGCCTGGCCGTGGTGTCATAAGTTAGCCTGGTCATGGTGTCATATATTAGCCTGGTAGTGGTGTCATTGTTAGCCTGGTAGTGGTGTCAATGTTAGCCTGGTCATGGTGTCATATAATAGCCTGGTAGTAGTGTCATTGTTAGCCTGGTCATGGTGTCATATATTAGCCTGGTAGTGGTGTCATTGTTAGCCTGGTAGTGGTGTCAATGTTAGCCTGGTAGTGGTGTCATTGTTAGCCTGGTCATGGTGTCATATATTAGCCTGGTAGTGGTGTCATTGTTAGCCTGGTCATGGTGTCATATATTAGCCTGGTAGTGGTGTCATTGTTAGCCTGGTCATGGTATCATATATTAGCCTGGTAGTAGTGTCATTGTTAGCCTGGTAGTGGTGTCATTGTTAGCCTGGTAGTGGTGTCATTGTTAGCCTGGCCGTGGTGTCATAAGTTAGCCTGGTAGTGGTGTCATTGTTAGCCTGGTAGCGGTGTCATAGGTTAGTCTGGTAGTGGTGTCATTATTAGCCTGGTCATGGTGTCATATATTAGCCTGGTAGTGGTGTCATTGTTAGCCTGGTCATGGTATCATATATTAGCCTGGTAGTAGTGTCATTGTTAGCCTGGTAGTGGTGTCATTGTTAGCCTGGTAGTGGTGTCATTGTTAGCCTGGCCGTGGTGTCATAAGTTAGCCTGGTAGTGGTGTCATTGTTAGCCTGGTAGCAGTGTCATAGGTTAGTCTGGTAGTGGTGTCATAGGATAGAGTGGTAGTAGTGTCACAAATTAGACTGGTAGTGCTGTCATAAGTTAGCCTGGTCGTGTTTTCATTGTTAGCCTGGCAGCAGTGTCATTGTTATTCTAGTAGAGGTGCCCTAAGTTAGTCTGGTAGCGGTGTCATAAGTTAGCCTGGTCGTGGTGTCATTGTTAGCCGGATAGTGGTGTCATAAGAACCTTGGTAGAGGTGTCATAAGTTAGCCTGGTTGTGATGTCATTGTTAGCCTGGTAGTGGTGTCATAAGTTAGGCTGCTAATGGTGTCATTGTTAACCTGGTAGTGGTGTCATTGTAAGCCTGGTAGAGGTGTCACTATTAGCCTGGTAGTGGTGTCACTATTGGCCTGGTAGTGGTGTCATGAGTTAGCCTGGTAGTGG
This sequence comes from Nerophis ophidion, assembly GCF_033978795.1. Classification (NCBI taxonomy): domain Eukaryota; kingdom Metazoa; phylum Chordata; class Actinopteri; order Syngnathiformes; family Syngnathidae; genus Nerophis; species Nerophis ophidion. The sequence continues at coordinate 39,417,009 of NC_084627.1, read as the reverse complement.
TTTCATTGTTAGCCTGGTAGAGGTGTCAATGTTAGCCTGGTCATGGTGTCATATATTAGCCTGGTAGTGGTGTCATTGTTAGCCTGGTCATGGTATCATATATTAGCCTGGTAGTAGTGTCATTGTTAGCCTGGTAGTGGTGTCATTATTAGCCTGGTAGTGGTGTCATTGTTAGCCTGGTCATGGTATCATATATTAGCCTGGTAGTAGTGTCATTGTTAGCCTGGTAGTGGTGTCATTATTAGCCTGGTAGTGGTGTCATTGTTAGCCTGGCCGTGGTGTCATAAGTTAGCCTGGTCATGGTGTCATATATTAGCCTGGTAGTGGTGTCATTGTTAGCCTGGTAGTGGTGTCAATGTTAGCCTGGTCATGGTGTCATATAATAGCCTGGTAGTAGTGTCATTGTTAGCCTGGTCATGGTGTCATATATTAGCCTGGTAGTGGTGTCATTGTTAGCCTGGTAGTGGTGTCAATGTTAGCCTGGTAGTGGTGTCATTGTTAGCCTGGTCATGGTGTCATATATTAGCCTGGTAGTGGTGTCATTGTTAGCCTGGTCATGGTGTCATATATTAGCCTGGTAGTGGTGTCATTGTTAGCCTGGTCATGGTATCATATATTAGCCTGGTAGTAGTGTCATTGTTAGCCTGGTAGTGGTGTCATTGTTAGCCTGGTAGTGGTGTCATTGTTAGCCTGGCCGTGGTGTCATAAGTTAGCCTGGTAGTGGTGTCATTGTTAGCCTGGTAGCGGTGTCATAGGTTAGTCTGGTAGTGGTGTCATTGTTAGCCTGGTCATGGTGTCATATATTAGCCTGGTAGTGGTGTCATTGTTAGCCTGGTCATGGTATCATATATTAGCCTGGTAGTAGTGTCATTGTTAGCCTGGTAGTGGTGTCATTGTTAGCCTGGTAGTGGTGTCATTGTTAGCCTGGCCGTGGTGTCATAAGTTAGCCTGGTAGTGGTGTCATTGTTAGCCTGGTAGCAGTGTCATAGGTTAGTCTGGTAGTGGTGTCATAGGATAGAGTGGTAGTAGTGTCACAAATTAGACTGGTAGTGCTGTCATAAGTTAGCCTGGTCGTGTTTTCATTGTTAGCCTGGCAGCAGTGTCATTGTTATTCTAGTAGAGGTGCCCTAAGTTAGTCTGGTAGCGGTGTCATAAGTTAGCCTGGTCGTGGTGTCATTGTTAGCCGGATAGTGGTGTCATAAGAACCTTGGTAGAGGTGTCATAAGTTAGCCTGGTTGTGATGTCATTGTTAGCCTGGTAGTGGTGTCATAAGTTAGGCTGCTAATGGTGTCATTGTTAACCTGGTAGTGGTGTCATTGTAAGCCTGGTAGAGGTGTCACTATTAGCCTGGTAGTGGTGTCACTATTGGCCTGGTAGTGGTGTCATGAGTTAGCCTGGTAGTGGTTTCATTGTTAGCCTGGTAGAGGTGTCAATGTTAGCCTGGTCATGGTGTCATATATTAGCCTGGTAGTGGTGTCATTGTTAGCCTGGTCATGGTATCATATATTAGCCTGGTAGTAGTGTCATTGTTAGCCTGGTAGTGGTGTCATTATTAGCCTGGTAGTGGTGTCATTGTTAGCCTGGTCATGGTATCATATATTAGCCTGGTAGTAGTGTCATTGTTAGCCTGGTAGTGGTGTCATTATTAGCCTGGTAGTGGTGTCATTGTTAGCCTGGCCGTGGTGTCATAAGTTAGCCTGGTCATGGTGTCATATATTAGCCTGGTAGTGGTGTCATTGTTAGCCTGGTAGTGGTGTCAATGTTAGCCTGGTCATGGTGTCATATAATAGCCTGGTAGTAGTGTCATTGTTAGCCTGGTCATGGTGTCATATATTAGCCTGGTAGTGGTGTCATTGTTAGCCTGGTAGTGGTGTCAATGTTAGCCTGTTAGTGGTGTCATTGTTAGCCTGGCCATGGTGTCATATATTAGCCTGGTAGTGGTGTCATTGTTAGCCTGGTCATGGTATCATATATTAGCCTGGTAGTAGTGTCATTGTTAGCCTGGCCGTGGTGTCATAAGTTAGCCTGGTAGTGGTGTCATTGTTAGCCTGGTAGCAGTGTCATAGGTTAGTCTGGTAGTGGTGTCATAGGTTAGAGTGGTAGTAGTGTCACAAATTAGACTGGTAGTGCTGTCATAAGTTAGCTTGGTCGTGTTTTCATTGTTAGCCTGGCAGCAGTGTCATTGTTATTCTAGTAGAGGTGCCCTAAGTTAGTCTGGTAGCGGTGTCATAAGTTAGCCTGGTCGTGGTGTCATTGTTAGCCGGATAGTGGTGTCATAAGAACCTTGGTAGAGGTGTCATAAGTTAGCCTGGTTGTGATGTCATTGTTAGCCTGGTAGTGGTGTCATAAGTTAGACTGGTAATGGTGTCATTGTTAGCCTGGTAGTGGTGTCATTGTAAGTCTCGTAGAGGTGTCACTATTAGCCTGGTAGTGGTGTCACTATTGGCCTGGTAGTGGTGTCATGAGTTAGCCTGGTAGCGGTGTCATTGTTAGCCTAGTACTGGTGTCATAAGTTAGCCTAGTAGTGTTGTCATTGTAGTGCTCTCATTGTTTGTCTGGTAGTGGTGTCATAAGTTAGCCTGGTACTGGTGTCATGAATTAGCCTGGTAGTGGTGTCATTGCTAGCTTGGTAGTGGTGTCATTGTTAGCCTGGTATTGGTGTCATTGTTAACCTGGTAATGGTGTCATAAGTTAGTTTGGTAAGTGGTGTCACAAGTTAGCCTGGTTGTGGTGTCATAAGTTAGCCTGGTAGTGGTGTCATAAATTAGCCTGGTAATGGTGTCATAAGTTAGCCTGGTAATGGTGTCATAAGTTAGCCTGGTAGCGGTGTCACTATTAGCCTGGTAGCGGTGTCATTGTTAGCCTAGTAGTGGTGTCATAAGTTAGCCTAGTAGTGCTGTCATAAGTTAACCTGGTAGCGGTGTCATTGTTAGCCTGGTAGCGGTGTCATTGTTAGCCTGGTAGTGGTGTCATAGTTAGCCTGGTAGTGGTGTTATTGTTAGCCTGCTAGTGGTGTCATAAATTAGCCTAGTATTGCTGTCATAAGTTAACCTGGTAGTGCTTTCATTGTTAGTCTGGTAGTGGTGTCATAAGTTAGCCTGGTACTGGTGTCATTGTTAGCCTGGTATTGGTGTCATTGTTAGCCTGGTAATGGTGTCATTGTTAGCCTGGTATTGGTGTCGTTGTTAGCCTGGTAATGGTGTCATAAGTTAGCCAGGTAGTGGTGTCATAAATTAACCTGGGAGTGCTGTCATTGTAAGCCCGGTAGTGGTGTCATAAGTGAGCCTGGCAAGGGTGTCATTGTTAGCCTGGTCGCGGTGTCATAAGTGAGCCTGGCAAGGGTGTCATTGTTAGCCTGGTAAGGGTGTCATTGTTAGCCTGGTCGCAGTGTCATAAGTTAGTTTGGTAGTGGTCTCATTGTTAGCCTAGTAGTGGTGTCATTGTTAGCCTGGTAGTGGTGTCATTGTTAGCTTGCTCGCGGTGTCATAGTTAGCCTGGTAGTGGTGTCATAAATCAGCCTGGCAGCGGTGTTATAAATTAGCCTAGTAGTGGTGTCATTGTTAGTCTAATCTAATTAGATTACAAAGTGTACACATATTCAGTAGCCATCCATCCATCTATTTTCTACCGCTTTTCCATTTCGAGGTCGCATGAGCTTTTAAATTCAGCTTGAGTTATTTTGTAGGCATGTGCTTACTAGCAACAGAGACGACTAATTTAATTATAAATACTTTGTTGTACAGTAACAAAAATACAAATACTGTAATGAATAAACATTTTTCTATATGAAAACAAGTACAGCAAAAGTGCTAAAAAAAACAAAGTATATTTCGTATCCATCCATTTTCTACCGCTTGTCCCTTTTGGGGTCGCGGTGGGTGCTGGAGCCTATCTCAGCTGCATTTCGGCGGAAGGCGGTGTACACCCTGGACAAGTCGCCAACTCATCACAGTTTTTCATGTAAACATTTTTTTTTAAATAGCAGCAATAAAAACAAATAACAAAACTAAAACTATCTAACATGCTCAAAAAGAAAGTGATGATGTCTAAAAAGTTGCAGACTGTATTGATCCTTAACTCCTGGCTTTGGTACTCATTTATTATGACGCAATGTATACAATCATCCATCCATCCATCCATTTTCTACCGCTTATTCCCTTTTGGGGCCGCGGGGGGCGCTGGCGCCTATCTCAGCTACAATCGGGCAGAAGGCGGGGTACACCCTGGACAAGTCGCCACCTCATCGCAGGGCCTTCATTGATTAATTATTAACATTTTATGTTTAATCTTATGATCTCAGCGCATTTATTTGTGTGTGTGTGTGTGTGTGTGTGTGTGTGTGTGTGTGTGTGTGTGTGTGTGTGTGTGTGTGTGTGTGTGTGTGTGTGTGTGTGTGTGTGGCTTTCTTCATTACACTGCTAATTGACCGTGTTTACACCTGAAGTTTCTGACAAATAAAAATTAACTGAACTGATACAGACAAAGATTAACTGGCGGATTTTGGCTAAAAAATTTTGTCTCACACATTTTAGGTGGCTAGCAAAGTACAGACCCCAAAACCAGTGAAGTTGGCGCGTTGTGTAAATGGTAAATAAAAACAGATTACAATGATTTTCAAATCCTTTTCAACCTATATTCAATTGAATAGACTACACAGATAAGGTACTTATCGTTCGAACTGAGAAACTTTGTTATTTTATGCAAATATTAGCTCATTTGGAATTTGATGCCTGCAACATGTTTCAAAAAAGCTGGCAGAAGTGGCAAAAAAGACTGAAAAAGTTGCGGAATGCTCATCAAACACTTATTTGGAACATCCCACAGGTGTGCAGTCATTCCCAAACAAGGACGGGGCGAGGATCACCACTTTGTGAACAAATGAATGAGCAAAATTGTCCAACAGTTTAAGCAAAACATTTCTCATCGAGCTATTGTAAGGAATTTAGGGATTTCACCAATTTAGGGATTTTAGCATTCTGTTATGTCATCAAAAAGTTCAGAGAAACTGGAGAAATCACTGCCCGTAAGCGATTATATTACGGACCTTTGATTCCTCAGGCGGTGCTGCATCAAAAAGCGTCATCAGTGTGTAAAGGATATCACCACATGGACTCAGGAACACTTCAGAAAACCACTGTCAGTAACTACAGTTTGTTGCTACATCTGTAAGTGCAAGTTAAAACTGTACTATGCAAAGCCAATGCCATTTATCAACAACACCCAGAAATGCCGCCGGCTTCACTGGGCCCGAAATCATCTAAGATGGACTGATGCAATGTGGAAAAGTGTTCTGTGGTCAGACGAGTCCACATTTCAAATTGTTTTAAGAAACTGTGGACGGCGTGTCTTCCGGAACAAAAAGAAAAACAACCATCCGGATTGTTATAGGCACAAAGTTCAAAAGCCAGCATCTGTGATGGTATGGGGGTGTATTAGTGCCCAAGGAATGGGTAACTTGCGCATCTGTGAAGGCACCATTAATGCTGAAAGGTACATACAGGTTTTGGAGCAACATATGTTGCTATCCAAGCAACGTTATCATCGACGCCCCTGCTTATTTCAGCAAGAAAATGCCAAGCCACATGTTACAACAGCGTGGCTTCGTAGTAAAGGAGTGTGGGTACTACACTGGCCTGCCTGTAGTCCAGACCTGTCTCCCATTGAAAATATGTGGCGCATTATGAAGCCTAAAATACCACAATGGAGACCCTGGACATAGTTTGCAAAAAAAAAAATTTAGTTTCTCAGTTCAAACATTAAATATCTTGTCTTTGCAATCTATTCAATTGAATATAAGTTGAAAAGGATTAGTCATTGTATTATGTTTTTTATTTAGGAATTACACAACGTGCCAACTTCACTCGTTCTGGGTTTTGTGTAAATCCCAAGGGACAAGCGGTAAAAAAATGGATGGATGGAATTTTCCAATTTGTTTTCAGTGATCCAAATTCATTTATACAACAGGAGCCCTCGAGTGCTTTTAGGAATTTTCTGCAAAAATGTTTGTCTTCCAAGTTTTGAATACAACTCGGGGACCAGTATGGTGTCGTTCCCAGGCCCAGTTAAGTAGCCCTGGAGTAAAGTAACAACATCACCCATACATCTTAGTGGTCGACAGGAAGTAGAGACACGAGCACTTAGCAGAGATATGAGCGGGTGTGAGTAATGTGCAGTCAGACACGTAATATTTCAAATGTTAGTGCTTGTAAACGTATTGACTGCATTCATTAAACCCTTGAAACCATTCATGTTGGCTTAATTGGTGCAGTTTGCAGACAGCATCATGCTGCTAATCAGATATTTGTTCTACTGTACACAATAAGATGCTTACTGACCACCACAACACTATTGGCAACCACCTACTGTTTCTTATCTACCTTTTGTACAAATTACAGCAGACCTGGGCATAAGACATCCCCCCCCAATTTTTTTTTAGATCTGAAACTGTTGATAGTATGTGTTTTTTTTTTGTTTAACATTCGCATTCATATTTCACTGTGTTTGTTGCATTTTGCTTGATTGTAAAGTATGTGGATGGAGAAGGAGTGTGACATTCATATGTTGTCAATATTCAGTGTTTTACCATTCATAGTTAATTTTGTAAATCACATATTCTTTGTTTTCATGTACATGCTGGCTGTCTCGTTCAGTAAAAAAAATAAAAATTCCATTCAGTTATTTAAGGTGGTCTGTCATAACATTTTTAGCATTCAGACATTATTAGTGTTCCTAATAACACAAAACCCGTTTCCATTTGGGTTGGGAAATTGTGCTAGAGGTAAATATAAACAGAATACAATGATTTGCAAATCCTTTTCAACCCATATTCAATTGAATGCACTACAAAGACAAGATATTTGATGTTCAAACTCATAAACTTTATTTTTTTTTTTTTTGCAAATAATAATTAACTTAGAATTTCATGACTGCAACACGTGCCAATGTAGTTGGGAAAGGGCATGTTCACCACTGTGTTACATCACCTTTTATTTTAACAACACTCAATGAACTGAGGAAACTAATTGTTGAAGCTTTGAAAGTGGAATTCTTTCCCATTCTTGTTTTATGTAGAGCTTCAGTCGTATTTTTCGCTTCATAATGCGCCACACATTTTCGATGGGAGACAGGTCTGGACTGCAGGCAGGCCAGGAAAGTACCCGCACTCTTTTTTTACAAAGCCACGCTGTTGTAACACGTGCTGAATGTGGCTTGGCATTGTCTTGCTGAAATAAGCAGGGGTGTCCATGAAAACACGGCGCTTGGATGGCAGCATATGTTGTTCCAAAACCTGTATGTACCTTTCAGCATTAATGGTGCCTTCACAGATGTGTAAGTTACCCATGCCTTGGGCACTAATGCACCCCCATACAATCACAGATGCTGGCTTTTGAACTTTGCGTCGATAACAGTCTGGATTGTTCGCTTCTCCTTTCGTGTGGATGACACGATGTCGAATATTTCCAAAAATAATTTGAAATGTGGACTCATCAGACCACAGAACACTTTTCCACTTTGCATCAGTCCATCTTAGATGATCTCGGGCCCAGAGAAGCCGGCGGCGTGTCTGGATGTTGTTGATAAATGGCTTTCGCTTTGTATAGTAGAGCTTTAACTTGCACTTACAGATTTAGCGATGAACTGTATTTAGTGACAGTGGTTTTCTGAAGTGTTCCTGAGCCCATGTGGTGATATCCTTTAGAGATTGATGTCGGGTTTTGATACTGTGCCGTCTGAGGGATCGAAGGTCATGGTCATTCAATGTTGGTTTCCGGCCATGCCGCTTACGTGGAGTGATTTCTCCAGATTCTCTGAACCTTTTGATGATATTATGGACCGTAGATGTTGAAATACCTAAATTTCTTTCAATCGCACTTTGAGAAATGTTGTCCTTAAACTGTTTGACTATTTGCTCACGCAGTTGTGGACAAAGGGGTGTACCTCGCCCCATCCTTTCTTGTGAAAGACTGAGCATTTTTTGGGAAGCTGTTTTTATACCCAATCATGGCACCCACCTGTTCCCAATTAGCCTGCACACCTGTGGGATGTTCCAAATAAATGTTTGATGAGCATTCCTCAACTTTATCAGTATTTATTGCCACCTTTCCCAACTTCTTTGTCACGTGTTGCTGGCATCAAATTCTAAAGGTAATGATTATTTGCAAAAACAAAAAAATGTTTATCAGTTTGAACATCAAATATGTTGTCTTTGTAGCATATTCAACAGAATATGGGTTGAAAAGGATTTGCAAATCATTGTATTCCGTTTAT
>NC_084627.1:39393741-39403741 GCF_033978795.1 Nerophis ophidion | reverse complement strand
TCCTACCCCTTTTCATTCCATCGCAATTTTATCCACTTTCCTTGTTCTCTGTAACATAACAGTGAATAAATAAATAATATACCATAGTACAGGGGTCACCAATGCGGTGCCCGCGGGCACCGGGTAGCCCATAAGGACCAGATGAGTCCCCCGCTGGCCTGTTCTAAAAATAGCTCAAATAGCAGCACTTACCAGTGAGCTGCCTCTATTTTTTGAATTGTATTTATTTACTAGCAAGCTGGTCTCGCTTTGCTCGACATTTTTAATTCTAAAAGAGACAAAACTCAAATAGAATTTGAAAATCAAAAAAAATATTTCAAAGACTTGGTCTTCACTTGTTTAAGTAAATTCATTTATTTTTTTACTTTGCTTCTTATAACTTTCAGAAAGACAATTTTAGACAAAAAATACAACCTTAAAAATGATTTTAGGATTTTTAAACACATATACCTTTTTACCTTTTAAATTCCTTCCTCTTCTTTCCTGACAATTTAAATCAATGTTCAAGTAATATTTTTTTTTATTGTAAAGAATAATAAATACATTTTAATTTAATTCTTCATTTTAGCTTCTGTTTTTTAGGTGAATAATATTTGTGAAATATTTCTTCAAACTTATTATGATTAAAATAAATAAAATATATTCTGTTAAATCTAGAAAATCTGTAGAATCAAATTTAAATCTTATTTCAAAGTGGATATTTACCTATTTAAAACATCTCATCAAAATTCTAAACTTAATCTTAATCAGGAAAAATTACTAATTATGTTCCATTAATTCTTTTTTAAATTTTTTCAAAGGGATTCGAATTAGCTAGTTTTTCTCCTCATTTTTTTCGGTTGAATTTAGAATTTTAAAGAGTCGAAATTGAAGATAAACTATGTTTCAAAATGTAATTTCATTTTTTTTTCGGGTTTTCTCCTCTTTTAAACCACTAATTTAAGTGTTTTTTTCATCATTTATTCTCAACAAAAAACCTTCCGTAAAAGGAAACAAAATGTACGACGGAAGGACAGACAGAAATACCCATTTTTTAAATATATATATGTATTTGTTTATTAGAAATAAATTGAGTAAATTGGCTATTTCTAGCAATTTATTTAAGTGTGTATCAAACTGGTAGCCCTTCGCATTAATCAGTACTCAAGAAGTAGCTCTTTGTTTCAAAAAGGTTGGTGAGCCCTGTCATAGTTAGTAAACAAATATTAAATAGATAAATAATCTTTATCTCAAAAAGAAAAAAACTTCAAGATGTTCATCATAATTTGTGTTCTGTGTACTTTGTGAACACTTGTAGTTTGAACAGTCTCTTAAACTGAATCATATTGGTGTTTTGTTTGATTTCTTTTTCTTAATCCGTTCCATAATTTAATTCCACATACTGATATGCTAAAGGTTTTAAGTGTGGCACGAGCATACAAATGTTTTAAATGAGATTTTCCTCTAAGATTATATTTCTCCTCTTTTGTTGAGAAGAAAAGTCATACATTTTTGGGTAGCAGGTTATAGTTTGCTTTGTACATAATTTTAGCTGTTTGCAAATGCACCAAATCGTTGAATTTCAATATTTTTTATTCAACAAATAAAGGGTTTGTATGTTCTCTATATCCAACATTATGTATTATACATGGGGGATAATTTGTTGGTTTTGTTTGAAAAATCCAATGTTGGTGAAAATCTGACAAGTAGTGCAACATATGTATGGAATGAAAACAGCTTTGTGGGTTTTCCTTTCATTTTAATGACAATTTGCCAGCGTGTCAATTAATCAAGTGTTCAAACAAAGAATCACAAGTTGGTGACTCAGTCTCTGTTTGTACGACTGGTGGGGCCAAGCAAAATTGTGAGTGCCAGCACTTTGATAAAGACAGTGACAAACACTATTGAACTCAAGCAACAACGTGTAGTAAATGATGCTGTCAAGAAGGTAAAGGTGATGAGAAAATGTTCATTAATACATTTCATTCATAATTTTTAATGTATTTGACTTTTTTGCGTGTAAAACTATCATCATTCTTTCTGAAAAGTGTTTTTGCTTCATATTTGTGGTTGTCTGTAACAGATTGGATTTGCTTTGTTTTAATATGGTTTTGGGTTGAATCACTAACGAAAACCAAGGTTCCATAGTATTGGTATGATATTTGATAGACATGTAACAGTCGATTTTCATGCAACAGTGTGTACAATTCGGAATTTTGTGATTCTGCAATGTTTTCTCATGATAGAATCCACGTCCACTTTTATTGATGAGGCCGCAGGTGTGTATGTGGTATAGCGCCACCTTGTACCAAATCAAATATTCATTTCCAGGTGTCTTCAAGGTGTTAAGTCCTATTTTTAGGACCACTAATCCAAAACCTCAGAATAATCAAAAGCTAAAAACGTTATGACAGACCGCCTTAAGAAACAGTGTGGATTTTTAAATTTTTTTACTGAATGAGACACCCAGAATGTACATGAAAATAAAGAATGTGGGATTTACAATATTAACTATGAACGATAAAACACTGAATATTGACAACATATGAACGTCACACCCCCTCTCGAGCCACATATTTTTAAATCAAGCGAAATATGAAATATGAATGTGAAGGGTAAAAAATAAACCCACCTACAATCTGATGTATCTGATATATCACTAAGCTTTAGATCAGGGGTGCCCATTACGTCGATCGCGAGCTTCCAGTCGACCGCGGGGGGTGTGTCAGTCGATCTCCAGCCAGGCTTTTTTTAAAAATAGACCTAAAAATTAGTGATCATCAATCTTCACCAAGACGTCACTTAAATGACATTCACGGTACCGGAGGGTCTTATGAGATGACGCTGGCTGCTGCAAGATCATTATTATTAAAAATGACCGAGAGGAAGGCGAGAAACACTTTTTATTTCAACAGACTCTTGCGCCGTACCTTCCCTCAAAACTCTAAAGGCCGACTGCACATTTCCTATCTTCACAATAAAAGCCCTGCTTCATGCTGCCTGCGCTAACTAAATACAGAGTCTCGGAAAACTGGCGTGCACAAGCGATCCCTCAGAAAGCTGCCGTGCACATCACTTGTGCACGGCAGCTTTCCGAGACTCTTATTTTGTTAGCGCAGGCAGCATGAAGCAGGGCTTTTATTGTGAAGATAGGAAATGTGCAGTCGGCCTTTAGAGTTTTGACGGAAGGGACGGCGCGAAAGTCTGTTGAAATAAAAAGTGTTTTTTGCCGTCCTCTCTGTCATTTTTTCATAATAATGAACTGGCAGCAGCCAGCGTCATCTCACAAGACCCTCGGGTGCCGTGAATGTCAATCAAGCAAGCTACGGAATTTGCCGCCAATGTTTATCTTGTAAAGTGTATGGAAGCTGGATGAATTAGATGCCAAAAACCAACCACTTTCATGTGGTATTGTACAGAAAGAACAACTTTTTTTCTCCTCCATTTGAAAATGTGGGCGTTATCATCATTACTGTCTGATTCCAATCAATGCAAGTCATCAGAATCAGGTAATACACCAACTTATATTCTTGTCTTCGTGAAAGAAAGACATCTATATGTGTTACACATGCTTGTATTATCATTAAACACATTTAACTTGTTTACAAAAATGGCTCTTTCATAAATAAATAAATATAAATGATATATATAAATGAAGTAGATCCCCTCGAGTTGGTCAATTGAAAAGTAGCTCGCCTGCAGAAAAAGTGTGGGCACCCCTGCTTTAGATCGTTGTAAAAAATCTCCTTCCGCGTCTGTCCCTGACAACTGCATTTTAGACTGGCCACTCTGGAAACACTCTGTGGAAACGCTCCCCACCCACACTGCTTGGTGCCTCGTCTGAGCTGCTGTGACGTAGATTACCATAGTAACTAGTAAGGGTGTAAATGTACACAAAAATTTCGGTTCAGTACGTACTTCGGTTTAGAGGTCACGGTTCGGTTCATTTTCGGTACAGTAGGAAAACAACAAAATATAAATTTTTCGGCTATTTATTTACCAAATTTGTAAACAATGGCTTTATCCTTTTAACATTGGGAACACTATAATAATTCTGCCCACGTTAATCAACATTAAACTGCCTCAAGTTGTTGCTCAGATTAAATAAAATGACAAAACTTTTCTTCTACATATAAAAAGTGCAACATTAAACAGTTTCAACACAACTCATCCTGCTTAATTTATTACAGCATTTAGGAAGCCTGTAATTGATTTTTATTATGTAAATGTTATATTTTTATCAACATGTGATAGCAGGGACCCTGCTATTCAAAAAAACTTTTCTTCTACATATAAAAAGTGCAACATTAATCAACTCATCATGCTTAATTTATCACAGCATTTTGGAAGCCTGTAGTTGATTTTTATTATGTAAATGTTATATTTTTATCAACATGTGATACCAGGGACCCTGCCATTCAAAGCTTTTCTGTCCGTAAAACACACACACACAAACACCGCAAAATTAGCTAACGTTACGCTACAAGCTAATTAGCCTTCATCTCAAGCCAGAACTGCGAGCAAGCTGATCTGCAGTTTAAGTTTCTAGAAGGTCAACGGCCTCATAGTGATGTTAGTCGTAGTTGACTGGGAGGTGTTTATTATCATTTGGGGAGAGTAGACTGCCTTATGCTCACCTGCTAAACACCTATCTGCTCGACGCTGAAGCATTTACTACATGCGCTCTGAATACGCACTGCTGATTGGCTGTTACCGCTATAATACTACTAATAATAATAATGGATTAGATTTATATCGCGCTTTTCTATTGTTAGATACTCAAAGCGCTCACAGAGAAGTGGGAACCCATCATTCATTCACACCTGGTGGTGGTAAGCTACATTTGTAGCCACAGCTGCCCTGGGGTAGACTGACGGAAGCGTGGCTGCCAGTTTGCGCCTACGGCCCCTCCGACCACCACCAATCATTCATTCATCATTCATTCACCAGTGTGAGCGGCACCGGGGGCAAAGGGTGAAGTGTCCTGCCCAAGGACACAACGGCAGCGATTTGGATGTCAATAGGTGGGAAGCGAACCTGCAACCCTCAGGTTTCTACCCACTACGCCATGCCGTCCCATATGTAACCAATATATGTAACCAATCAAATGGTTGTGTGGGTGGGACAATGCTGGGTGCTGGGACAGAGGCAGTAGAAGCAAAGCAGCTTGTTAAGACTTTAGCTTAGAAACTCGTTCGGTACACCCCCGTACTGAACCGAAACCCGCGTACCGAAACGGTTCAATACAAATACATGTACCGTTACACCCCTAGTAACTAGTATCAATCAATCAATCAATGTTTACTTATATAGCCCTAAATCACTAGTGTCTCAAAGGGCTGCACAAACCACTACGACATCCTCGGTAGGCCCACATAAGGGCAAGGAAAACTCACACCCAGTGGGACTTCGGTGACAATAATGACCCAGTGGGACGTCGGTGACAATGATGACTATGAGAACCTTGGAGAGGAGGTAAGCAATGGATGTCGAGCGGGTCCAACATGATACTGTGAAAGTTCAACATGATACTGTGAAAGTTCAATCCATAATGGATCCAACACAGTCGCGAGAGTCCAGTCCAAAGCGGATCCAACACAGCAGCGAGAGTCCCGTTCACAGCGGAGCCCGCAGGAAACCATCCCAAGCGGAGGCGGATCAGCAGCGCAGAGATGTCCCTAGCCGATACACAGGCGAGCAGTACATGGCCACCGGATCGGACCGGACCCCCTCCACAAGGGAGAGTGGGACATAGAAGAAAAAGAAAAGAAACGGCAGATCAACTGGTCTAAAAAGGGAGTCTATTTAAAGGCTAGAGTATACAAATGAGTTTTAAGGTGAGACTTAAATGCTTCTACTGAGGTAGTATCTCGAACTGTTACCGGGAGGGCATTCCAGAGTACCGGAGCCCGAACGGAAAACGCTCTATAGCCCGCAGACTTTTTTGGGGCTTTGGGAATCACTAATAAGCCGGAGTCCTTTGAACGCAGATTTCTTGCCGGGACATATGGTACAATACAATCGGCAAGATAGGATGGAGCTAGACCGTGTAGTATTTTACACGTAAGTAGTAAAACCTTAAAGTCACATCTTAAGTGCACAGGAAGCCAGTGCAGGTGAGCCAGTACAGGCGTAATGTGATCAAACTTTCTTGTTCTTGTCAAAAGTGTAGCAGCCGCATTTTGTACCAACTGTAATCTTTTAATGCTAGACATGGGGAGACCCGAAAATACCATGCAAAAAGGCATACTCAATCCATTGAAATACTTTGTACAGTTCAAGACTTACGTTCTTTTGAAAACATCACTGGACATCATAATGGCAGCTGCAGTTCCCATCTTAAAGATGTAATAAAACCTATTTGGGAATGTCCGGCGGGCCAGATTGAAAAACTTAACGGGCCGCATGTGGCGCACGGGCCTTAGTTTGCTTAACACAGGTCTGCGTGAAGGTGTTACCTGCGATAGGTCTTGAAAGGCTGCATGGTGTTTGTCCCTGCCTCAGCCCACATTGTACTTGTGACAAACTTATACCCGTCAATTTTGCTTGCCGATGTCGAATCACACCTTTTCTTTACGAAATGCTTCTTTTGTGCGCAGACCTCGCCAACTACATTCCCAAGCACTCGATGGATTTCAGCGTGTGGCAGAAATACAAAGAGGAGGACAGCGTGAACAAGGAGGAGGTCCAGCAGACATCGATGACAGAGGAGGTCATGGTGAGAACTGACAACTCCATTCATCTCCGCTCGCAATTAGTGGACTGCTTGGAAACACAACAACATTCTGACCCAAAACATGTTATGGTTCATGAACACGGGTCTAACTATAGGGATTGGCCTAAAATCTATATAGTGGTTTACAGTACCGTATTTTCTGGACCACAGGGCGCACCGATGATTATCCAATCACAGGACGCGTAAATGTCACCTTCAACCTCAGACCAGCTAGAAGGCCTTACTGACAACAACTCGAGATCTGATTGGCTATCGCATCTGTCTGTCACCTGTGTGTGCCCGCATTGTTGATTCTGAAGGCCCCCGGGCAGATTTCGTACAGCGTGGCAACATAATCTAGCTGAATTCTGATTGGATAGAAACTAAAACTAAAAACTGGAAGGAGCATAATATGACATGAGAATATTAATAATTTTAGATATTTTTACGAACATTCTCCCTGACCACCTGAGGGCACCCCAGACTGTGGATGCTTTTAAAAAAGGCTTTAAAACCCTTCTTTTTTTTTTTAAAAAAAAAGCCTTTTTATAGATTTGCATGCTCTTTCTTGCAATTGGGCTGTTTCTAGTTTTATATTTTATTTTTTTAAATATTATTATTATTATTACTATTTTTTTCACACTGTGGCACTTTGAGGTTGTTTGCTCAACGTAAAGTGCTTTTTTACAAATAAAATCTAACAAAAACATATTTAGGGAAAATTAATTAAAAAAAAAAATGTTGTCTTCAATTATGATCATGATTTCTGGTTCTGTTAGGCCAGCTAAAGTAAAAACTGGAAGGAGCATAAAATGACATGAAGAGAATATTAATAATTTTAGATATTTTTACGAACTATGGGAGACCGGGCTTTCTGCTCCGCTGCTCCCAGTCTGTGGAACGTTCTCCCTGACCACCTGAGGGCACCTCAGACTGTGGATGCTTTTAAAAAAGGCTTAAAAACACTTTTAAAAAAAAGGGGGAAAAAAGCCTTTTTATAGATTTGCATGCTGTTTCTTGCTATTGGGCTGTTTCTAGTTTTATATTT
Organism: Nerophis ophidion; assembly: GCF_033978795.1. NCBI lineage: Eukaryota > Metazoa > Chordata > Actinopteri > Syngnathiformes > Syngnathidae > Nerophis > Nerophis ophidion. The sequence goes on along the minus strand of NC_084627.1, from coordinate 39,395,999 downwards.
TATTTATTTCATTATTATTATTATTATTACTATTTTTTCACAATGTGGCACTTTGAGGTTGTTTGCTCAACGTAAAGTGCTTTTTTACAAATGAAATCTAACAAAAACAACATATTTAGGGAAAATTAATAAAAAAAAAAATTTGATCTTTAATTATGATCATGATTTCTGGTTCTGTTAGGTCAGCTAAACTAAAAACTGGAAGGAACATAATATGACATAAGGAGAGTATGAATAATTTTAGATATTTTTACGAACTATGGGAGACCGGGCTTTCTGCTCCGCTGCTCCCAGTCCGTGGAACGTTCTCCCTGACCACCTGAGGGCACCTCAGACTGTGGATGCTTTTAAAAAAGGCTTAAAAACCCTTCTTTTAAAAAAAAATTAAAAAAAGAAGCCTTTTTATAGATTTGCATGCTGTTTCTTGCTATTGGGCTGTTTCTAGTTTTATATTTTATTATTATTATTTTTATTATTACTATTTTTTCACACTGTGGCACTTTGAGGTTGTTTGCTCAACGTAAAGTGCTTTTTTACAAATAAAATCTAACAAAAACAACATATTTAGGGAAAATTAATTTAAAAAATGTTTGATCTTTAATTATGATCATGATTTCTGGTTCTGTTAGGCCAGCTAAACTGGAAGGAGCATAATATGACATGAAGAGAATATTAATAATTTTAGATATTTTTTACGAACTATGGGAGACCGGGCTTTTTGCTCCGCTGCTCCCAGTCTGTGGAATGTTCTCCCTGAAACCTGAGGGCACCTCAGACTGTGGATGCTTTTAAAAAAGGCTTAAAAATCCTTCTTTTAAAAAAAAAAGCCTTTTTTTAGATTTGCATGCTGTTTCTTGCTATTGGGCTGTTTCTAGTTTTATATTTTATTTATTTTATTATTATTATTATTACTATTTTTTCACAATGTGGCACTTTGAGGTTGTTTGCTCAACGTAAAGTGCTTTTTTATAAATAAAATCTAACAAAAACAACATATTTAGGGAAAATGAATAAAAAAATAGTGGTATCTTTAATTATGATCATGATTTCTGGTTCTAAGACCCAGGATAGCTCATTGGTTAAGACTGCTACCGCTCACTCGGTACTACTAGTTTCAAATCCGTAACTGTTGTCTACCCCGCCTTCCGCCCGATTGTAGCTGAGATAGGCGCCAGCGCCCCCCGCGACCCCACAAGGGAATAAGCGGTAGAATATGGATGGATTTCTGGTTCTGTTAGGCCAGCTAAACTAAAAACTGGAAGGAGCATAATATGACATGAAGAGAATATTAATAATTTTAGATATTTTTACAAACTATGGGAGAGCTCCGCTGCTCCCAGTCTGTGGAACGTTCTCCCTGACCACCTGAGGGAACTTCAGACTGGGGATGCTTTTAAAAAAGGCTTAAAAACCCTTCTTTTTTAAAAAGCCTTTTTATAGATTTGCATGCTGTTTCTTGCTAGTGAGCTGTTTCCAGGTTTATATTTTATTTATTTTATTATTATTATTACTACTACTATTTTTTCACAATGTGGCACTTTGAGGTTGTTTGCTCAACGTAAAGTGCTTTTTTACAAATAGAATCTAACAAAAATAACATATTTAGGGAACATTTATAAAAAAAACAATTTTATCTTTAATTATGATCATGATTTCTGGTTCTGTTAGGCCAGCTAAACTAAAAACTGGAATGAGCATAATATGACATAAAGAGAATATTAATAATTTTAGATATTTTTACGAACAATGGGAGACCGGGCTTTCTGCTTCGCTGCTCCCAGTCTGTGGAACGTTCTCCCTGACCACCTGAGGGCACCTCAGACTGTGGATGCCTTTAAAAAAGGCTTAAAAACCCTTCTTTTTAAAAAATGAATAAACAAATAATTGTTTCTTTAATTATGATCATGATTTCTGGTTCTGTTAGGCCAGCTGAGAAGGCCTTGCAGGCCCTGACGGCACACCTCTGCTAACTACCATACATTTCTGTTCTCAGCTGACGCCGGCGGACAGTTCGTCTCTGTCGGACTACAGCAGTGAGCCCGCCCTCTACTTCTGATCACTCTGATTGGCCCGGACAGCGACACCTTGGCCCACAGGACCACCTCGAAATGGACTGTCACACCTGGAAGTGAACCACTTCTTAGAAAGACACATTACCTGACACCTTCAGGGAACACACGCCATGGTAGCGCCGCCACTCGCCACGTATTAGAACTCCTCCAGGGGATCTTCTTGTCAAAAACAGCTGGACTGTTTTT
>NC_084627.1:39371241-39386241 GCF_033978795.1 Nerophis ophidion | reverse complement strand
GGTCACACTGAGGGTGGCTGTATAAACAACTTTAGCACTGTTACAAATATGCGCCACACTGTGAACCCACACCAAACAAGAATGACAAACACATTTCGGGTGAACATCCGCACCGTAACACAACAGAACAAATACCCAGAACCCCTTGCAGCACTAACTCTTCCGGGAAACTTCCAGCAAACTGACCAATAATTAATGTTTTATTTATGCATTTTCTCTTGCTACTTCAAGGCTTGAATGTTAGGTTCATTCATTATTGTTATTTTATTTTCAAATTTATTATTAGCCTGTGGAAAAATTTTTGATATTTACCTCAGAAGATTGCAAATAGAGAAAAAGGCATAACATTTTTATTTAAATTTGATTTGATATGCCATTGATATTTTTTTTAATTATTATTATTATTATTTGAAACTGGATTTTGCATGTCACTAAAGTTGTATAAGCCTTGCTTGTTCAATATTTAATGCAAAACTTGTTTGGGTCCCTATTAAAAGGTTAATTTGTTCAACCTTGGCCCGCGGCTTTGTTCCGTTTAAAATTTTGGCCCACTCTGTATTTGACTTTGACACCCGTGCTCTAACGGATTGAAAGGCATTGTGGGTAATGTGAAGAATGTACGCAATGAATGGATGCAATGGCCACTTTTTCCACATTTTTACAGCCTGATTATTGTCGTCCGTCATCCTTGGAACACACATTGTGTTAAAAAAAATATACCGTATTTTTCGGATTATAAATCGCTCCGGAGTATAAATCGCACCGGTCGAAAATGCATAATAAAGAAGAAAAAAACGTATATACGTCGCATTTTTGGGGGAAATGTATTTGATAAAATCCAACACCAAGAATAGACATTTGAAAGGCAATTTAAAATAAATAAAGAATAGTGAACAACAGGCTGAATAAGTGTACGTTATATGACGCATAAATAACCAACTGAGAAGGTGCCTGGTATGTTAACGTAACATATTATGGTAAGAGTCATTCAAATAACTATAACATATAGAACATGCTATAGGTTTACCAAACAATCTGTCACTCTCCTAATCAATAAATGCAATGAAATATTCTTCCTCTATGTCGCTTCTAAACAACTCTGCCAACTCCAAAGGTATGCGTTACTTCTCTTGTCATTTTCTGCTGCATATTTCACAACTTCCAGTTTATAATCTGCAGTACATGATTTCCTTTTCGCTGCCGTTTTTGAGGCCTTTAATTCCAGGAACACCACACCTACCATCAAGCATGGTGGTGGTAGTATTATGCTCTGGGCCTGTTTTGCTACCAATGAAACTGGTGCTGTACAGAGAGTAAATGGGACAATGAAAAAGGAGGATTACCTCCAAATTCTTCAGGACAACTTAAAATAATCAGCGCAATTGGGTGTTCTAACAGGACAATGACCCCAAATACGAGTCAAATGTCTATTCAATTGAATATAGGTTGAAAATAATTTTCAAATCATTCTATTCTGTTTTTATTTACGATTTATATAACAGGCCAACTTCACTGGTTTTGGTTTTTAGAAATCTTATGAATGTGCCCGTTACTTCAAACTTATAGCATTTGTATAAAATGTTGGTGAAGGTTTTTGGATGTCTTTAAGAGAGCTTTGTAGGCGGAATAGATCAAAACCCCATTACCTGCAATGTTAGCCACCTCTTGCTAGTATTTGTTTACGCTTTGGAGGGCATTCAAAAATGTGTTTTTGTCTCACATGAGGATTGTGAATGATAGGCAACATTTAAAAAGGGTAGTTCCTCTAGTCAGGGGTCTGAAAGCACGACGTCCAGAGTTTCCAAAAACAATTTGAAATGTGGACTCGTCAGACCACAGAGGACTTTTCCACTTTGCATCACTCCATCTTAGATGAGTTTGGGCCCAGTGGAGCCGGCGGCTTTTCTGGGTGTTGTTGATAAATGGCTTTTGCTTTGCACGGTAGAGTTTTACCTTGCACTTACAGATGTAGCGACAAACTGTAGTTACTGACAGTTGTTTTCTTATATGTTCCTGAGCCAATTTGGTGATATCCTTTACACACTGATGTCGCTTTACAATTCAGTACTGCCTGAGGGATCGAAAGTCCGTAATATCATCGCTCACGTTGCAGTGATTTCTCCAGATTCTGTAAACCTTTTGATCATATTACAGACGATAGATGGTGAAATCCCTAAATTCCTTGCAATAGCTAGTTGAGAAATGTTCTTAAACCGTTGGACAATTTGCTCACGCATTTGTTGACAAAGTGGCGACCCTCGCCCCATCCTTGTTTGTGAATGACTGAGCATTTCATGGAAGCTGCTTTTATACCCAATCATGGCCCCTACCTGTTCCCACTTAGCCTGTTTACTTGTGGGATTTATACACATAAGTGTTTGATGAGCATTCCTCAACTTTCTCAGTCTTTCTTGCCACTTGTGCCAGGTTTTTTTAAACATGTTCCAGGCATAAAATTCCGAATGAGCTAATATTTGCAGAAAATAAGGTTTTCCAGTTCGCACGTTTAAGTATCTTGTCTTTGCAGTCTATTCAATTGAATATAGGTTGAAAAGGATTTGCAAATCATTGTATTCTGTTTTTATTTACGATTTATATAAAGTGCTAAACTTCACTGGTTCTGGAAATGTTATAAAAGTGCACGTTACTTCAAAATTATAGCATGTGTAGAAAATGTTGGTGAAGGTTTTTGGATTTTTTTAAGAGAGCTCCATAGGCGGAATAGATCGAAACTGTCAGAGTTAGTTTGTTTCGAACCCGAAAATGCAGAGAAGGAGGCAGGCATTGAATGACAAAACATGATTTAATATAAATAATAAAACAAGAACAAACAAAAGGTGTACAACAACAAACGCGCACAAGGCGGATAACCAACTAAGAGAGCTAGCATGGGAGCTAGAAAACAAAAGGAACTTAGCATGGAAGCTAACAAAAACAAAAAGGGGCCTAGCGTGGAAGCTAGGCGGGTAGCGAGCAGGAAAACAGAAGTCGTACTTGTAATATGAAAACAAACTGGAAGCAGGGAACAAAAAACAGTAAGCTACAAAGACTTAACAAAAATAGCTTACCGCTACGCTGCAAAGACACGACACGGTACGACACGACAGGAGCGATAATACATGACATCAACAATTATCCAGCCACTAGGTACATATAGGAGCGGGCTGATTGACACCAGGTGTGGCCAGGTGCCAATCAGCCGCAGGCTCAGGAGAAACAGCACAAGGAAAAAAACAGGAAACAGACAAAATAAGAGCGCTGACAGGAACTAAAAACAGGAAATACTAAACACACACAGAGGATAAACTAAAACACAAACAAACTGTCAGTGGTAAGCCTGACAGAAACCCATTACCTGCAATGTTAGCCACCTCTTGCTAGCATTTTTTTACAAGTTGGAAGGCATATAAAATGTGTTCTTCTATCACACAGGGATTGTGAATGATAAGCAAAATTTTAAAAAAGGCCAGTTCCTCTAGTCCAGGGTTTCGCAACCTGTGGCTCTGGGGCCACATTAAGCTCTTTCATGCCTCTGCCCTGGCTCCCTTTTTGGCTTGCCTTTGACACAAAATGTCAATAAATAATGGCTATCTGTCCATCCATTTTCTACCGCTTATTCCCCTTTGGGGGTGGCAGGGGGCGCTGCAGCCTACTTCAGCTACAATCGGGCGGAAGGCGTCATACACCCTGGACAAGTCGCCACCTAATAAATAATGGCTATTTAATTTGAATTAATTCTATTTTTATTTAGTACATTTTAATGTTACATTTGTTATTTTGAAGATTTCTGCGATTTTGTGTACAAAAACAAAACATTTTATTATTTTGTGCCGTCTTTTGTTGCCGAGCATCTATATTGCTTTTTTTTTAGCGGTCAATTTACGGTAAGCTAGCATCCATCCATCTATTTCCTACCGCGTATTCCCTTAGGGGTTGCGGGGGGCGCTGGTGCCTATCTCAGCTACAATCGGGCGGAAGGCGGCGTACACCCTGGACAAGTCGCCACCTCATAAATAATGGCTATCCATCCATCCATTTTCTACCGCTTTCTCCCTTCCGGGGTCGCGGGGGGCGCTGGCGCCTATCTCAGCTACAATCGGGCGGAAGGCGGGGTACACCCCGGACAAGTCGCCACCTCATAAATAATGGCTATTTAATTTTAATTTATTCTATTTTATTTAGTAAATTTTAATGTTGCAGTTGTTATTTTGGAGATTTCTGCGATTTTGTGATACAAAAAAAAAAACATTTTAATATTTTGTGTTGTCTCGTTGCCGAGCAATTGTATTGTTTTCTTTTTTTGCGGTCAACTTCCGGTAAGCTAGCATCCATCCATCCATCCATTTCTACCGCGTATTCCCTTAGGGGTTGCGGGGGGCGCTGGTGCCTATCTCAGCTACAATCGGGCGGAAGGCGGCGTACACCCTGGACAAGTCGCCACCTCATAAATAATGGCTATTTAATTTTAATTAATTATATTTTTATTTAGTAAATGTTAAAGTTACAGTTGTTATTTTGGAGATTTCTGCGATTTTGTGATACAAAAAAAAAAAACGTTTTATATTTTGTGCCGTCTTTTGTTGCCGAACATTTGTATTGTTTTTTTTTTAGCGGTCAACTTCCGGTAAGCTAGCATCCATCCATCCATCCATTTCCTACCGCTTATTCCCGTGGGGGTTGCGGGGGGCACTGGTGCCTATCTCAGCTACAATCGGGTGGAAGGCGGGGTACGCCCCGGACAAGTCACCATCTCATAAAAATGGCTATTTAATTTTAATTGATTCTATTTTTATTTAGTAAATGTTAAAGTTACAGTTGTTATTTTGGAGATTTCTGCGATTTTGTGATACAAAAAAAAAACATTTTAATATTTTGTGACGTCTTTTGTTGCCGAATATTTGTATTGTTTTTTTTTTTGCGGTCAACTTCCGGTAAGCTAGCATCCATCCATCCATCCATTTCCTACCGCTTATTCCCTTGGGGGTTGCGGGGGGCGCTGGTTCCTATCTCAGCTATAATCGGGCGGAAGGCGGAGTACGCCCCGGACAAGTCACTATCTCATAAAAATGGCTATTTAATTTTAATTGATTCTATTTTTATTTAGTAAATGTTAAAGTTACAGTTGTTATTTTGGAGATTTCTGCGATTTTATGATACAAAAAAAAAACATTTTGATATTTTGTGACGTCTTTTGTTGCCGAACATTTGTATTGTTTTTTTTTTTGCGGTCAACTTCCGGTAAGCTAGCATCCATCCATCCATCCATTTCCTACCGCTTATTCCCTTGGGGGTTGCGGGGGGCGCTGGTTCCTATCTCAGCTATAATCGGGCGGAAGGTGGAGTACGCCCCGGACAAGTCACTATCTCATAAAAAATGGCTATTTAATTTTAATTGATTCTATTTTTATTTAGTAAATTTTACTATTAAATTTGTTATTTTGGAGATTTCAGCGATTTTGTGCTAAAAAAACAACATTTTAATATTTTGTGCCGTCTTTTGTTGCCGAGCAATTGTAATGTTTTTTTCTTTTAGCGGTCAACTTCCGGTAAGCAAGTAACTGACGTTAAATACATTTAAAGCTTCATGGACATAATTCATTTGCCTTCACAAAATACTTTGGATTCGTTTTCTGTCTAATGTTTAATTTAATAAATTATTTTTCATAAGTGTAGTAAGTAAGTGGCGTTATCGTCATTTTAGGGCTCAGACTGTTTGCGGCTCTTAGTGGGTTTTATTTGGTGGGAAATGGTTTAAATGGCTCTGACTGTATGGTCAAATCTTAAAAAATATATCAATATATTACAGAAATGAAGACAATTATATCGACTCAACAACATGAACTTGCCTGGAGTTGTGTTGGTTTTTATGCAGGAACATCACTTCCGGTTAACGTCGCTCTTCAAAGGACTCTGTGTTGTGTTCAGTCGCCTACACTCTACTGCCATCTAGTAGGTGAAATTTTAAACTACACCCAAAAGCCACTATACTACACCTCTCTCCCTTTTTGAAGGAAAACTGCACTTTTTGGGGTAGTTTTGGCTATCATTCATAATCATTATGTAAAATATTTTTTTATGCATTCTAAATATTAAATACATGCATTAAAGAGTCCGCTTACAAATGGAGCCTATTGTATTAGCTCTATTCTGCCTAAAACGGCCTTAAAGGCCTACTGAAACCCACTACTAGCGACCACGCAGTCTGATAGGTTAATATATTCAATGATGAAATATTAACATTGCAACACATGCCAATACGGCCTTTTTACTTTACTAAATTGCAATGTTAAATTTCCCGCAAAGTATCCTGTTGAAAACGTCGCGGAATCATGGCGCGTGCGCATGATGTCACCGGTTGTAGCGGACATGTTCTTCCAGCATTGATCACCGCTAAAAGTAGTCTGCTTTAATCGCATAATTACACAGTATTCTGGACATCTGTGTTGCTGAATCTTTTGCAATTTATTCAATTAATAATGGAGAAGTCAAGAAGAAAGATGTAGGTGGGAAGCGGTGTATTGCAGCTTTCTTTAGCAACACAAACACAGCCGGTGTTTCCTTGTTTACATTCCCGAAGGTGAAGCTTTACTATGGATCAGAGCGGTCAGGCGAACATGGCTCCAGACCACATGTCAACCAGCAGGTTTCGGTGAGAAAATTGTAGTAATAAGTCGGCTCTTACCGTAGACATGAGGCGGAGCTTGCGTCCTCCTGCAGCTGTGGACTCTCTTACTTCCTCCCACCAGAGACACTGGCGGTCACCACACCCGTGGCCACACCCCTCCGACTTTTACGGTACCATATAATCTCACTAAAACACTAGTAACGGAATTAGCAGATAAGGGATTTTGCAGAATTATCCTAGTAAATGTGTCTAATATCTGAATCGCTCCCACTGCCCTCGCCTTTTTTATTTTCATTTTTTCTAGTCCTTCACTCTCACTATCCTCATCCACAAATCTTTCATCCTCGCTCAAATTAATGGGGATATCGCTGCTTTCTCAGTCCGAATCGCTCTTGCTGCTGGTGGCCATGATTGTAAACAATGTAAGGAGCTCCACAACCCGTGATGTCACGCGCACATCGTCTGCTACTTTCGTTACAGGCAAGGTTTTTTAATAGCAACCAAAAGTTGTGAACTTTATCGTCAATGTTCTCTACTAAATCCTTTAAAAAAAAAATTGGTCAATATCGCGAAATGATCAAGTAGATAGATAGTACTTTATTTGACACATGACACATAAGGACCTGCTATCCCCATTTAAATAAGAAAATCTCATTCAGTAGGCCTTTAAAAGACCTCAAAACAACTCAATTATGATTTTATACACAAACCCCAAACCAGTGAAGTTGGCTTTTTGTGGTAAATGGTAAATAAAAATAGAATCCAATGATTTGCAAATCCTTTTCAATCTATATTCAATTGAATAGACTGCAAAGATAAGATGGAAAACCTTGTTATTTTTTGCAAATATTAGCTCATTGGGAATTTGATACCTGCAACATGTTTCAAAAAATCTGGCACAAGTGGCAAAAAAGACTGAGAAAGTTGAGGAATGCCCATCAAACACTTATTTTGAACATCCCACAGGTGAACAGGCTAACTGTAATGCTCAGTCATTCACAAACAAGGTTGGGGCGAGGGTCACCACTTTGTGAACAAATGCGTGAGCAAATAGTCCAACAGTTGAAGAACAACATTTCTCAACCAGCTATTGCAAGGAATTTAGGGATTTCACCATCTACATGTTAAGGCCTTATTCCATAACTGAATGAATACATTTTTGCCTTCAAAATTCTACACAAAATACCCCATAATGACAGTGTGATTTTACCTAATTGCCCATCCGTTTTCTACCGCTACTTCCCTTTGGGGTCGCTGGTGCCTATCTCAGCTACAATCGGGCGGAAAGTGGCGTACACCCTGGACAAGTCGCCACCTCATCGCATGGTACCTAATTACCTTATACCAATAAACATCTGTTCAGTATTTTAACATAAAAGTATTTGATTGTGAGGCATATGCAACGGGTCCATCAGGCCCACAAACGATGGCTGACTAACAACTATATGAACGTTGCATGGAAAATTTCTCTGCCAAGCTTCTGCAAACCACAGGGATTCTTCATTTGTGTTTCTGCACCTGCGGTTCCCACACAAGGTTGCAACATTGTCAACACTGTCTGCTCTCATTTTCTCGCACATTTGACCCTCTGATGTTTTGTGTACCTACACTCAGTGCGTGCGTGTGTGGTACACAGAACATCCATTTCCACACTTCTATTAACCCCAGGTCCAGTGGACCCGGATATATTATATGTAATAAAATGTGTAGGAAGGGTGTATGGTCATTAAATGTGTTCTGATATATGTTCTTCACAGAAAATGAGCCAAAGTCAGTGAGTCTCAGTTTGGAAAAATATTTTTTATTTGTATGTATTTTATCATTTTTATTATCGATTTTTTTTAATGCCTGACTGGCGATCGAAATAAACTGTCATCTGATAAAGTTACAGATACAGTTCTAGAGTCTCTGCTATCAAGCCCTTCTCATCGCCACGGACCAGCTCCTCAGGAGTTTGTGGAGTGGTGTGACGGCTCCTGTTTGGAACTGAACATGAACAAGACCAAAGACACGGTGATAACCTTCAACAAGCAGATGGAACTAGCTGCAGCCAAAAAACAACAACAACACAATCATCCACGGGAAGCCTGTTGAAGTAGTCCAGGAGGACAAATACCTGGGTACCATATTTTACCACCTCCTATAATCCTCCTCCAACACAGAGGTTGTTCTAAACAAATGTCAGCAACGAAAATAACTCAATTCCTTCCAAGTCAGCAAGAACATCCTCCTGACTTTCTACTACTCCTTCATCGAGAGCAGTTATATTATATTATATATATATAAGGTATCTTTAGCACACTATTTGAGACAATATTTGTGGTTAGAGTGTCCGCCCTGAGAACGGTAGGTCGTGAGTTCAAACCCCGGCCGAGTCATACCAAAGACTATAAAAATGGGACCCATTACCTCCCTGCTGGGGACTCAGCATCAAGGGTTGGAATTGGGGGTTAAAGCACCAAAATGATTCTGAGGCGCGGCCACCGCTGCTGCTCACTGCTCCCCTCACCACCCAGGGGGTGAGGGTGATGGGTAAAATGCAGGATAATCTCACCACACTTAGTGTGCTTGTATGACAATCATTGATACTTTAACTTTTTTATTTTTTGAACTTTAAAACGTAATTGTTTTGAACAAGGTTGAATACAGTTGCCCGTATAATACAATGAGAATGTTATATTGCTCAATAATTCTACCTTATTTCAATGTTATGCAGAAATATGGGGAGATACATATCACAGCAACATGCCTTTTTTATTTTACGGAAGAGAGTAATTTGTATTATTTTAAAAGTAGGATATAGAGACCACACAAATCCACTCAATAGGTCAGGATAAAAATGGAACCCATTACCTCCCTGCTTGACACTCAGCATCAAGGGTTGGAACTGGGGGTTAAATCACCAAAAAATATTCCCAGGCGCTGCTGCTCACTGCTCCCCTCATCTCCCAGGGTGCGATCAAGGGTGATGGGTCAAATGCAGCCTCGCATCCGTCAGTCTATCCCAGGGAAACTATGGCTACAAATGTAGCTTACCACCATAAGGTGTGAATGAATGATGGGTTCCCACTTCTCTGTGAGCGCTTTGAGTATCTAATAATAGAAAAGAATGATCCATCCATCCATTTCCTACCGCTTATTCCCTTCGGGGTTGCGGGGGGTGCTGGTGCCTATCTCAGCTACAATCGGGCGGAAGGCGGGGTACACCCTGGACAAGTCGCTACCTCATCGCAGGGCCAACACAGATAGACAGACAACATTCACACTCAGTCACAAATGATATAAAATCTAATCCATTATTATTATTAAATGCAGAGAATAATTTCGCCACTCCTGGTGAGGTACTTTAACTTTTTTAACTTAATTAAAATTAAAAGACAATGTACAATTGCATACTGTGTATTAGGGATGTTCAACGCTAGAAATAAAGTTCTTCCATAGGATTTAGAAAAGTTATCGGTGTTCACGTCTGAAGATGAGAATCACAGAAGGCCGTATGACTTTGAACATCAAAGAGTGCGAACAAATTTGAAACAAATGCGCTTGTCTGTTGCTGGTGTGACAGCATGGAATTCTTTAAAAAGTGGTAAGAATATTTTTGAATTTAAAAAGAGCAAATTTTGACCTCTGTAATTGTCAAATCTTAGTTAAGGCCCTGGACATAACCATTAGGCCAGGGGTCTCAGACACGCGTTTCCCACCTTAATATGAAAGTTGAGAGTTTGTGGGGCCCGCAAGTTTTATACGAATGTCGCTTGACAGCATTGTGTTATTTGGCTCCAAAATATCTCTTTCAGCATTCTGGGTTGCCTACCCCTGCATTAGTGGAAAAGCGGCAAATGAGTGAAAGCGACAGAAACGTTGCCATGGAGATGAAGGTTTTCTTACGTGCCTGGCTGCAGTCACACCGCGACACCTGTCCGTCAATAATAACAGTCCCCCATAACATGGACAAATCCAAACTGTTATTTGTTTTTTTTATTGTTTATTTTGCATTTCCTTACACTATGAACACTACATATATTTCTATATGACGCCTGATAACACTCAGGGAGCAGTCACTATTTTGCGCTCGCTATCCCCGTCTTTTCCCGGCTATTATCTGCCGACCACCGTGTTGCTGTAGGGAGGAAAAGTGGAACGACACACATTGCGGAAATAACATTTCGTGCGTCGGCTAAATACAAATATATTCCACAACCCTAAACATATCTTTTTCAAAGCCTGCAGTGAAGACAGTTAGCCTCACCCAGATTCTGCCTCCAGTGGCCCCCGGGTGAATTGAGTTTGAGACCCCTGCATTAGACTATTGTGTCACACAGAATGATTTCCTTTTTTTTTTTTAAATGCGTCAAATGTACATGAGATTTTGTCAGAAATCGGTGATTTTATTTGTGTAAAAACAACATAATTCGAATAGTTTTTCAAGACAAACTTCCTGTGCATCAGTGCTCTTTCCTGCGTGGCTCCATGGCTTTACTGACGTTTTGTGCCTCATGCTTTAAGACGCTGAGTAGAGACTGAGAACTCTCCAAGATCTGTGGGAAGAGGAGGAAATAACATTAATAGGCATCGGTATCACATTTAATAGTTTTACAGCAATGTGCTTTGTTCTTCCAAAAGGGCAGTGTTAGTTTGACGCTACCTCTCACATCTCATGTTGGTTCATTAAAGACTCTATTTACGGATGTCCTAACTTAGGGTTATGTACATGTCCAAAACTTTTCCCATAGAAGAAAATATAATGAAGTGGGGGGTCACTCTGATACATTTTGTACATGAAAGATGCCAAAAGTCATCCATTGTAGGTCAATATATGCTAAGCTATCAGAACAAAACATCCCCATCTTAGCTTTGTGACAAAGCTACTTAGTGCAATATTTAATATTACAGCAAGCTGCCGGCGACCCGTGTTCTAAACCACAGGTATCAAACTCAAGGGCCAGACCTTAATTTAGCTGGCTTTTCTTTGTGATCATCGTAGCCTAAAATGGCTCAGTTTATAGTCTTGGGTTCTACTGTCATCAACTCCACTAAAGTCCAGAGCGCTTATTTTAAGGCTGCTTCTATTTCACATATTCGGGCAAAACACTTGTTTTAAAGTATATAATTACTTGTTGGATTACAAAAAAAAGTGATTAAATCAGTCTTGGAATTACTCTAATTCCAATAACTACTAGGGATAAAGTACCTTTCACAATTGAACCAATACTGTACCAACTCCCTATACCTGGGAATTAATACTGGTACTCAACGGTACTAATTTGACATACAATAATTATAAATGCGTATGATAGTGGTTTGTGCAGCCCTTTGAGACACTAGTGATTTAGGGCTATATAAGTAAACATTGATTGATTGATTGATTGATAGTGCAAAACTAAGGGATGGTGTACAAATTTGACTCCAAAATAAAGACTGATGGGACTTTGGATAAAACTGTTACCAAGTTTTGGGCAAATACATGACACTAATTCAAGTAAAATATATATTTTTTAAAGTTTAGGGTACAATATAAAGGAAACTGCACTTTTTTTTGTTGCCTATTGATCACAATCATTATGAAAGACATGACATATGGATTTTTTTGCGCCTTATAACCCGGTGCGCCTAATGTACGCTATAATTTGAGTTGTGCTTATCTACCTCCAAGTTATTTTATTTGGCACATGGTGTAATGACATTTGTGACCAGTAGATGGCAGCCACACATTAAGAAATATGTGTAGACTGCAATATGACGCCAGTAAACAACAGCAAAACTTTAAATGGGGTCTGCAAAAGTCCTGAAAATTTGCGCGGTTCCGCCATTGTAGTCCGTTTCAACAGCGTAGTAAATAAGCTTCTTCTTTTTCTCTATCTTGTTATGGGCCATACATCCTGTGCTGTTGCCATTTGTAATATAAATTAGCGTAAAGTTCTAACTTATATCGGTAGGTTGACTCACTATGGAAGCGCTAAAAACAACCGGTGTAGTAAGTTTACATAAATCACCAACGGAACTTTAGTTATTAGAGAGTTCCGGTCGGACGGTTTTTCACAGGACACATTTCCGGCGTTGTTCCACTAGTGAGCCAGATGGAGATGCTGCTCCGTTATTTAAATAAAGTCTGAATGTCATTAAAACCCTTAGCTCCATCCTTTTGACACTTCTTCCACTCTCGTCCTTGCACGCTACACCGCTACAACAAAGGTGACGGAGAAAAGAAGCTACCGAACGTGAGCCACGTAAGTAAGACCGCCCACAAAACAGAGAATCCTGAAAGTGACAGTCAGAAAGCAACTTGAAGATGGTCTGTGAAACATAATCTATGCAACATTTTGACCAAAGAACCACCATTACATGTTATGTAGACCACAAGGAAGTGTTTTACATTTAGAAAAAAATTACCCCTTCAATGCTCCTTTTTTATGAAAAAAAGACCTGAATGGACCCATTCAGACTGTGCGCCTTATAATCCGGTGGGCCCTATTGTCCAGAAAATACGGTATGCAAACGAAATGGCCTGCCCATGCCCACCCTCCCATTACAAAGTGTGACTTGATGTATAAAGATCAAACCCTGCTTTGTCTATAACTGGTCATATCAATCTAAAAGTATTTGTAATATTTACGAGTACAGTAGGAATATGCTCCGGCAAACCCTACCATAACCCCAACTCTGCAACGCCGAAAGTGGTAAAAAAAAATGCATGGATGGGTAAGCCAAAGGACAAACACCTTGGTGTAGGCAGCTTCGGTCTCTGCAATGGTGCGGTCGAAGGTGGCGCGTGTAGCCAGTCTTTGAGCGAGGCTTTCGTTGACTCTGCTCAGCTTCTCGGCGAGGACGTGGATGTCATGCTGCAGTCGCTCCTTCTCTTCTTCTTCCAGCTTGATTTGTTGGTTCAACTCTTCCCGCTTGGAGCACAGGTCCTCAATACCTGAGGGGACAAACAAGAAAATTTTAATTCCTACTAGTATCTTGAGTTTTAAGGTTGGTGATCTCCAACATTTCACTTTCCATGAATCCACTTGATACCAATATGTGGATTAGGTCCGTACAATTCCAGGCAAAATGTTCTTGTTTCAGACCACAGACCATGTGGACACACACACACGAGCTAGCTGTGTACAAACAAAACATGAAATGTGGGCTAATGCTTTCCGGATACTGTAATTAAGGGAAGTGAATTATATTTATCTCGTGCTTTTTTCTATTGACTCAGAGCGCTTTACACAGTGAAACCCATTATCTACGTTAAATTTCAACCAGTGTGGGTGGTACTGGGAGCTGGTGGGTAAAGTATTTTGCCAGTGAATAGGATGGCGGATGCAGGCATAGAACCTGGAACCCTCAAGATGCTGGCACGGCTGCTTTACCAACCAAGCAAGGCCGCCCCAAATGATTATGATGCTTTTCGGTCATTGCATATTGGAGACCTTCACATTGTGTTGTGTTTTACAAACTAAAAAGCTATTCAGCTGCTGGCGCAGACGATGCAACTTACTTCTTGCCGTAGCCAGCTTACCGCAGCTCTGTGAGTGTCTTTGTGAGCAAGGCAATGTGTTAATACGCTAGGAAAAAAAAACAGTTCCTCAGCGTTCGCTCTCACAACAACAACGTCGCTACAGCTTGGTTGTGCAACGCAAATGCTCCCATGGACCAGAGAGATAGCGTCATGGTAACGTTAGCTGTGATGCTAATGGTGAGGTACGAGTGTTAATACGAGAGAGAGAAGATGCAAATCTGGTAACAAATGAAGGAAGAATTAATTCCCAAGAAAAACAGCATGGATCCATCGTTTGGCGGTGGTTTGGCTTCAAGTGGGGATATGTTGAACATTTATGCGGCAAAAGCGTTGCTACAAAAAGTAGCAGCAATGCTAATGTAGCATCATTTGAAAAGTCACCCGCTAGAGAATGAAGAGTGCTTCAAA
The DNA here is from genome assembly GCF_033978795.1 of Nerophis ophidion. Taxonomy (NCBI): domain Eukaryota; kingdom Metazoa; phylum Chordata; class Actinopteri; order Syngnathiformes; family Syngnathidae; genus Nerophis; species Nerophis ophidion. The sequence continues at coordinate 39,371,701 of NC_084627.1, read as the reverse complement.
CTCTGCATGTCATCATCCCCGGCCGGTGCCACACCAACAAAATGCCCAAGCAAAAATTTCCAGATCAACACAATATGAAAAAAGACAGTAAACAACGTCCGCAGGAACCTATTATGGAGCTCTTTTTATTTGACAGTTATTGAAATATCTTGTGTGACATCATGCACAAAAGTGCACTTTGTTTTGAACTATTGTAGTGGCGTTCTGTACAAAAAGTACACTTTAATTTAGTGTTGTTTTGATATGTCATCTTGGTGACATCATTAACAAAGTGAACTTATAGCTTGTTTTAAAATGTTTCTGACAATCTTGCACTTTCTTTTTTGGAAATGACATGAATGTTTGTGTCCCTGCTTAATAACTGTTCAATAAATACAGTTTTGGTCAATTGACTTAGTTGTGATTTCCCTCTATGCATGAAAGTTTAAAATGAGCATATATTAATGCAGTATGAACAAGA